>NW_027361998.1:4280000-4515000 GCF_039654945.1 Dendrobates tinctorius | reverse complement strand
TTCGCCATCTGGCCACTAGAATGCCAAAGGCGCACTCTACAGTCCTGCGAGCCCTCGTAAGCCTGTAGTTGAAAATTTTCTTGCGGTGGTCCAAGTCACGGCTGGAGTACGGCTTCAGCAGGTTTGGGCACATCTGAAATGCCTCATCCCCAACCACTACAAATGGCAGTGGTGGAGTTTGGGTTTGGGGAAGAGGCCGTGCCAGTGGAAAATTGAAATGGTTTCCGTACAACCTCCAGCCCATATCAGAGTTCTTAAAAGTCTGTGAATCGTTGCCCCGTCCGAATGCCCCTATGTCCACCGCCACAAACCGGCAGTCTGCATCCGCAATGGCCATTAGGACTGTGGAAAAGTACTTCTTGTAGTTGTAGTACTCGGAGCCACTTCTTGCAGGTTTTGTGATGCGGATGTGCTTCCCGTCCACCGCTCCTAGGCAGTTCGGGAAATTGCAGACTGCCCAGAATTTCTCCGATATTTGAAGCCACTTTTCGGCAGTGGGCAATGGCAGAAACTCCGGACACAGAACATCCCACAGAGCCCTGCAGGTGTCGGCAACAATCCCGGATAAAGTAGAGATTCCCAGCCGGTACTGGAAATGCAGGGATGAAAGACTCTCTCCAGTTGCCAGGAACCTGCCAAACATAAAAAGAAAAAATAATTATATTTCTGTCTTGGGTATTAATAAAAACACTGAAAATAAAAAAGTACATGGCCTAACTATTTTGCATGTTTTTTTAATACAACATAGCAAAAAAACATTTTATAAAGGCTTGGGATTAGTACATGCCAGAAGAAAAACCATTATGCAAAAAAGCAATTTCCCAAAAATAATGTTAAAATTCAATAGCCAAAAAAAAACCTAATTTTTTGGACCAAAAAAAAAAGGGAAAAAGCCAAAAAAATTATGCAAACATAACAACATACATACCGTAAGGTGACAAGGAGCCTTTCTTCGGGAGGAATGGCACGCCGGAGCTGAGTGTCCCTTCTCCGGATGTTTCCTTCAACCATACCCAGCAAGTCAAGGAAGCTTTCCTGGGACATCCGTGTATAGTCAGCAAATTTCTCCGGGTTTTCCTGTAGCTCGCTGTACAGCGTGTGATATGCTCCACGGCTTGCCCGGAGTTCGATGATTGGATGCCTCCAAAACCGACGCCGCTGCCGTCTCTGCTGTCTCTCCCTCTCCCTTTCTTGCTGGCAACAAAAGGCATACGCCTGAGACAGCGCGATGTCAAGATCCAGCTTGAAGCGGAAATTATCCAGACGCAGGTCCATCTTGACACCGGAAACAGCAGCAAAATCTGATGAATTCAGCAGTACAGGGTCTATAAAACATTCCAATGACACACGCCCACTGGTGACCCATTGGTGGTCAAGGATTTTTCTATTGTGAAATGTCACACCTAAAAACGCATGCGCATAAAAAACGCAACCGCATGCAAAAACGCATGTAAAACGCAAGTAACACTGCGTTATTTTGACGCATCAGCGTGCGCATGAAGAAAAAAAAACGCACATTTGTTTTGCGTTTTTCTTTGCGTTTTTTATGCGCACGATGCGCTGCGCGAAAAAACGCTAATGTGAAACTAGCCTTAGCCCTATAATTTTCCAGTGCTACGGTCTCCCAGCCCTCTTGTTGTGTGCAGTTTGTTTCCATGTTCTGGAGGACGCTCTCCAAGAATTTAAAAATCTCTTTGGACTTTTCAGCTTATCACCCCCTAAAGTAATGGTCAGATTGAGAGAATCAATAAGTCCATGGAAAGATATTTATAAATTTGTATTCACCAGCAACAATTTACTTTCAGTGTCTCCTGGGAAATCACCTTTTTTTTTTTTTTTACAGTGTATGGTTGAGAACCTCGTCGTTCTCTGCTTATTTTTTGTAGACCAGTGTTTCGAAACTCCTGTCCTCAAGAGCCACCAACAAGTCATGTTTTCAGAATTTCCCTTAAAATTGAAACAGGTGAGATCTGCTCACCTGCACAGGCAATACTTCCACCACCTGGTCGATACTTAGGAAATCCTTAAAACCTGACCTGTTGGTGGCTCTTGACTGTTGTAGACTGTGTGCCCTCGCGGGCAGGGTCCTCTCTCGTTCTGGACGAGTCATGACTTGTATTGTTTAAGATTATCGTACTTGTGTTTTGTTATGTATACCCCTCCTCACATGTAAAGCTCCATAATAATAATGTTCCACCTACAAGTCTAATTGCAACTGTGAACAGTGTCTCTCGGGACATGCATAATATCTGGACTGAGGTACAATCCAATTTGGCTGAAGCTAAAACAAAGAAGATCCACACCACCGATCTGTTCCTTGGAAGTCTTCAAACAGAGGCTGGACAGACATCTGACTGGGATGATTTAGCGAATCCTGCTTTGAGCAGGGGGTTGGACCAGATGGCCCAGGAGGTCCCTTCCAACTCTACGATTCTATGATTCTATGATCACTGCTCGAGATAAGATTTGGCTTTCCAGCCAAAAACATTTGCTTAAAGACTTGTTAGAAAAAGTTGGCTCCTAAGTTTTTCAGCCCATTCTAAATTTTTCAGCAGATTAAGTCAACCACTTTCCATCTAAACCTACTTCTTTCGCTAAAAATCCTTAATGCCTTTCGTGTCTTTTGACTACATCTTCGAGTGCTCAATAAATTCTCTCCTACAGTCAAGACCGTTTCTGCTTTTGCCTCTGACCCAAGCGCGAAGTTTGAGATGGAACAAAATTCTGGACTATAATAAGTTTTGTAGGAATCTCTACTAATAGACTGGAAGGGACACAGTCCCGAGAAAATAGGCCGAGTACCCAAAAAAGACCTGGTGGTCAATCCTCTGTTATCCCTGCTACCTCAAACCCATCGTTTGCTGTAAGCATCACAAATGTTGTTAGAGACTGTTCAAGGTAAAAAATTCAGCCACATCCTTCTGGGTTCTGCTTCAGACCTGCCATTATCTTCTTCAACTGTTCTCCTGGTTCTTTGTCCTCCAGCATGTCCTGCCTTGGCTTTTGGTCTACCATGCAGCATAGCCTGTTTTCTAAGTCCTCACTGTTCCACATGCCTTCCAGCCTGCTGGACCAACGCCCTGGCTCCTTGTGTCCACCATGACTTGGGGCTTTATGACTTCACCTCACCAGCTCATCTGAACACTTTTATAGTTCCTTTGATACTGAAGACTATGGTGATGGTTCCTGCACATTGGCAGCATATGTTTGGGTCGATCAATTTCTTTCATCTAAACAGTGGAGAGGAACAGGTCCTAAAATGCATTAATTCAATGAAAACTTACACAACTTACTTGTTTTTGTAGATCAACTCAGTATTTGTAGGGATCACATCGTTGACCCTCTTGTCTTAGCGCTTCTCACACGATGGCGTTATAAGTATTGTGACCTCCTCTGTTACAGGACTCGTATGAGGCTTTAGTCCATGGTCAGTTGTTCAGGTAGTGATCCTTTCTTGGTGGCCATTGCAGCTTTCATTGTCTAGAGGTCATTAGTGCACTCTGTCCAATTCTTGGTGGTCTGTTGTCAATTTAGTGTCTCAAACACTGGTGGTCACGTGGTGGACTTTGTGCACTTTGCATAGAGCTTGTCATTAATAATATTTGGGGCGCAGTTGGTTCCCATATGCTTAGCATCTATAGGTTGAAGTACACAGCTCATATATCATTCACAGGCGCTACATGAATGCAGTGATACAACCGCTCACAAATGCAGCCCGCACCATTAATAACATGGAGAGAGGGCTGAGGCCTGTCTCTGCGGATAATCACAGCTCACTTTGAGAAAGGCAATGCATCCGCTGCTTACACAATACTTCTCTTGTGTATGAAGTGATATACCCATGTTCCAACAGAAATTATTGGTGGCTTTTAAAGGGGTTCATTAACTACAACATATGAAGATTTATAAATTCCTGGTACTGTCCCCATACATTACTTATCCTGTACTGATCTTGAGTTACACACAGTATTATGCTCCATAGCTGCACTCGCTTTTCTATTGGTGGAGTCACTAGGAAATTCTCCATGTTTTTCAGCTTGGTACCACCCTCCACCCGAGGACAGCTCCTATTCTCAGAGCTCCTGCACTTCAGCATGTCCTTAACACACAGGTTCTCATGAAAGCAGCGCCCAGTCCCAAAACGTCAAGGAGATCCTGATAGATGTAAACCAAACCCAAGATCCCAAATTGGGCATTCCAAAGGCTTCTGAAAATGGGTCACCATAACTCTTATCAAGGAGCTGCCATCTCACAGTCCTTATCTCCCACATTCCCAGTCCCTAGCTGCAAATGACGGTACCTTCAGAACTAGGGTATTGTAAGCTGGAAGATGTCCATGAGGTGTGCGAAGATCCTTCCCTTGCCCTCCTGTCTTCCATTCCTGGAAGTATGGCTGGAACCATCCCCTACAAGAGAATACCCACGGAGGAGCCCTCTCTTTCCACGTATGACCTATTGAGGGGTGTCGGTAGAGCAGGTTAAGACCGTATATAAAGTGTCGTCAAGAGAGTTTCTCCTGTAAATGGTTGGATCGGCAGCTCTTTTGAGATGGAAACTGGTGTTCTCCACGGTTGTCCCTTGACCCTTTGCTATATGTGTTTCTGATATACCCATTCCTTGGAAAAACATGGGGAAGGATTGATCTTGCAGCACAGGAAGCCACTCTGACGGTGGTGGTGTATGCTGATGATGTCACTATGTTTGGGTTCTTGGATGGGAAGACAGATTGGGTGAATCCAGAGGAAGATCGCTACTTAGAGGAATTTGGGTCCTTGGTTTCCTCTGCCTCTCAGACACAGAACACAGCACTAAATGTACTGCGGCCTGGAACAGAGCAATGCTGGGCCTCCGAAAGAACCCTATTTGCAAACTTCACCAACTGATTAAACATCACCTTTTGTCAAAACCTTCCTGTCTGCATTGAGAAGCGCTCTGTGACGCCAATTCTCAATGCAAGATGGGTCTTCACCTTTGACAAGATGATCAGGGCAGACCTCCTCATTGACTACAGAGGAGTGCCCGAGGAAAGTGAATATTTCACTGAAGAAGGGAACCAAAGCGTCCTCATCGGTTCTTATAGAATTCAGCTGTTAAGCCATGAGGACCGGGCGATATCTTTAGGACAAACCCTTCAATTGTTAACCTAATTTCCTTATTCCTGGATCATCCCTGTCAAAACATCAAGAGATGGTCTACTCCTGGTTCGGAGACTGTTTCAGCCAGGAAAGCCAACATCTCATCACATTCCAGATCCCTCTTCCCCAAGAGGTGCAAGTAGAAGAATCTGACCACCTCCAGGATCCCTGATCTGGATTTCTTCAGGAACCTGTACTGTCAACCATTCTTACAACAACTTTACTGGTCCATTCGATCTTCCAGTTTCTGTAAGGGACGGGCAAGCGGTACTTCCCAAAATCCCACTCCAGAACCAAAGATGCGTGTCTATCATGTAGACACCTCCTAAGCTCAGACTTCACTCCTCACGGCTACCTCCAGTTGAGGAAAAAATGCTCAAGTTCCCTCTTCAGGACAGGATGCAGGTGGTATCTATCCAGTCTACTGAGGCTCGAGAGCTGGCGGAAGAATCTCTCCACCCTTTTATAAGGATGTAACTCAGGATCAGTAATGTAATGTATGTACACAGTGACTGCACCAGCAGAATAGTGAGTGCAGCTCTGGGGTATAATACAGGATGTTACTCAGGATCAGGAATGTATGTACACAGTAACTGCACTAGCAGAATAGTGAGTGCAGCTCTGGGGTATAATACAGGATGTAACTCCGGATCAGTAATGTATGTACACAGTGACTGCACCAGCAGAATAGTGAGTGCAGCTCTGGGGTATAATACAGGAGGTAACTCAGGATCAGTAATGTAATGTATGTACACAGTGACTCCACCAGCAGAATAGTGAGTGCAGCTCTGGAGTATAATACAGGATGTAACTCAGGATCAGTAATGTAATGTATGTACACAGTGACTGCACCAGCAGAATAGAGAGTGCAGCTCTGGAGGGTAATAGATGATATAAGGATTTGTACATTATAAATAACGCATGTACACAATGAAAACATGCAAAACAGTATTTAAAAACATTACAGATGTCAAAATATTTTTATATTCTTGGAATCTGATGGACAGGTTTGGTCACATGCTCCTCCGACACTTGCTGCTTTAAGAACACAAGTGCTGTAAAGTATATTAATAAGTGCAAGAGGAAAAGCTGCAATATTAGTAAATGTCACAAAATCAAGTCCCAAACTCTTTTGCTCCGCACTCCAGCATGTCTGTCAGTTATCTCTCTGCCCAATCTCCGGTGATCTCCGCTCTGCTCCTATTTCATTGCTTCACCTTATAACTAATGATCGTTCACAGTCATTCCATGATGCCATTTATCGTCCCTTCTTCTCTGTGCGGCTGCCATGTTTCCTCGGAGCACTAGAGGGCAGTGTTCGGCCTTGTGTCCGATCCGGTGATCGGTTTGGCGTGTTCCTGGACCGGTGTCTGTAGTCACATTAATTGGAAAGAGAAATTATTGCAACATTTTAATGTTTTAGAACAATTTTTTTTTACGGGCTAAAAAAAATCTGCAGAATGTTAAATGTTTGCATACCTCGAAGTCTCCGCGTGACAGTTATAGCATCGCTGAGGGATAAATAAGCCGTTAAATAAGGTATTGATATAAAAATGTTCAAGATTATTTTATTTAGTACGCATATGGCACTCATCTGTCAATCACAGAAGCTTAACGTGGTCTTCTAATTTAGAAGAGGGTTTCCGCAACAAGATTATCAAAAGGTGCCGATCTGAGATCTCCAGTGATCGACTGTAATCAGCGAATGACAAGTGTTCAATTTCCCTACAGCACCCCCACAGGAGAAATGAAGTAGTGCACGGTCGATGTCAGTGGATTGTCTTTGTAATGTAGACACATGGTTGTGTCCTCAAGTGCAGGAGATGGTCCTTGTAGCTGCCCTTAGCATGAAAAATATTCCAAAGTGTGGAAGTAGGACTGAAACACAACAGGACAGGAGCATGAGGCATTACAAGAACAACGTTCAGAAATCGTGTGTAATCAGTGGGATCCAAATAGGCAGGTCAAGACTGACTCGCTGCCAGATGGAGGCAGACTGGAGAGTGGTCAGGTGGAGCTGGATGAGAACCTAGAGTTCAAGGCGTGGTCGTGCAGGAAGAGGATAATGAGACAAGGAAGGATGTCATCCAGCATCCTACGGGCTGCTTCCTCTCCCCGGCAGGGATGCCGACATGCTCATAATCCCAGCCGTGCTCCTGTTGCTGACATCTGTCACAGCTCCCAGATACCTGTGCCTGTGTACGCCTCGCAGGTCTCATATATAGGTGATCATGGTTCCTGCTTGGGGGTGTCGCGCACACTCCTGAAATGTCTCCAGCCAAAAGCTGGGAGGCATCTGGTATTTAAGGCACCCTCCCCTATAGGCAATCACCTGTTCAACATCTAGGATTTTAGTGTCTAACTTGTCTTGAAGTTGCTAAGTGTGTTGTAAGGTCTTGTCTGTACTCGAACCCCTACATGGGCCTGTCTGGCCTGGGTCTGAACTCTAAACCTGTGCCTTGTATCTGATCTATTTCTGTCTGATCTGAACCAGTGTCTATCTCTAAACCTGCTGGGTCTGAACCAGTGCCTATCTCTAAACATGCACTGGCTGAACCAGTATCTATCCCTAAACCTGCTGGGTCTGAACAAGTACCATTAACCTGCACCTTCGTTCTCATCCAGAACCTTTCCCTGCTCCAGTCTAGTCTGAACTAGGACCTGTTTCCTAATACTGAAGCTGCTCCCACAGTACCTGAGCCTGCATGTGTCAGGGCTGTGGAGTCTGTAAGCCAAACCTCCGACTCCTCAGTTTCCATAAAACCGACTCCAACTCCACCAAAATGGACTCCACGACTCCATCTCTACAGCCCTGACGTGTGTCCCTTGGGGTCAACAGCTGCAGTACCATGCACTGCCCTGGTTGAAGTCTAACTCCACCATCAGGAGCTCTAGTGAAAAAACAGATGGTCTCTTGTTAATGCTTCTCCCAGGTAAGTCTAATCCGTGACACCATGCGTCCACGATCCACGCGTGAGGGTCACTGAACAGGCGGGATTGTGGTCTTTCCTGGACCTATGTAGGTGGGCCACATAGAGCCAGTTGAGTAACAGAAGTAGCACCGTTGTTCCAAGGATTTGTGCTGCTGCAGTGATGGTACGGAACTTGTTGTCTGCGCTTGACCTGTGAAGTTTGGAGAACTTCCAAGCCTAGGATCTGTAGAAGAGGCTACCTAGGGTGAGAGTAACTCCCCTCCACCATTGTCTGGCAATATCTGTGTACTGTGGAGCAACCTGCTTCGCAGAGGCAGCCTGCTTCGATTCCAGATCAGCTGGAGACCTTTTGAAGCAAGTTGCAGATCTGCTCACAGGTTCCACACAGCCTGATAAACGTATCCTCATGGGCACTGGTTTGACGACGACCCTGGAAAGGGCAATGTCAGGAAAATTATTTTTGTTTCAGTTCATGAACTTGCAGCTCTCTGGTTCCCCCCTTACGCACAGGTCAGTCAGCACCTAGGATAAGTAGTCGCCGGAAAGGCTGCCCTGTCACATACTGGCTATCGGGGCACTCTGCAGCGAGGGCGGTATGTATTTCACCAGTCCCAGGCCAGGCCGGGAATACACACATAAACCTCCGTTCCATCACTGCCAGGATTCCCCAATCATACCAGAACGCTACGCTGCTACCATTTCCTCGTTTGATACAAGCAAGATCCGTTACCAAAGCCTATATTGGGTCAGATACCAACCCCCGGTAGCAGGAATTTGTGCGGACTACGTGTCGGTTCGGTCATAGAGCAAAAAGAATGAAGCTAGTAAATTTACAAGTTTACTCCAGAAAATATCGGCAGTGTTTGCAAAAATACAAAAGATATTACAAAAAGGAGAAAAAATTAAAGTATGTACAACAGTTAGAAACTAAAAGGGATGAAAATATGAAACTTACTATATCTCAGTCACAGGCATGACGTGTCGATAAAGGGAGGAGAAACTTCCCAAAGAAAAGATTCAGTCCACAACATATTGTCTAGCTGTCTCCAGGTTCTGAACCTGTCCCAAAATGTACGTTTCTGTTTTATGCTTTTCCCACAAACCTGGAGACTCCTCCTTCTGCTGACCTCACAGGTGGGCTGTGTTCAAGAAGGTACACCTTTTTGAAAATTATCAGAAACTCCTATTCTCCATAGCTTTGGCTTGGAAGCTCACAGGGCAATGAAAAGAGCATTATATTTTCCCTTGTGAATTTACCATTCTTTTGATGCCAAACACGGCATGTCTGCATGTTACTTGGGGGCAGAAATTCATTTCCCAGGTTTCTGATGGCCATAAAGGCCACAAAATGCTGCCATGCGTAGCCCTACGTGTCCAGATCGTGGAAATCCAATTTTCGCATTTTTAGGATTACTGGGATTTATTAAATTTGACTCTTTGTGGGGATAGGAACAAAAAAATTCTTAGTTGGAAAATCTTCAGCTCTTTGCTAGAGCTGGCAGAAGATGATCTCACATTACACAAAGACCATTTACCTGAGGGGAGGGGGCAAGTAGAAATTCCAAAGGAGAGGGAGGGGGGAGGGAGTAGAATTTCACAGAGGGGGGGAGTGCTGTGAAGTTTAGTTTTACACAAACCAATGCGGGAGAGGAGCAGCAGGAAGCTTTGGATGTGTAATCCGCTCAAGAGAAAATAATTTATATTTTCCTGACAGGTAACTTCAATTTTCTATTAGCCACTGGATAAGTACGTCAAGGTTGATGCACTTCCCAAGTCCCGCTTTCCCACAGTCCTAGAGGAGGATCATCAACTTGATATTAGGCTTATTAAGTTGGTATCTGGTCGATTAGGGCAGAAGGAGGCTTTACAACTCAAGGATCCTGCTACCTCATGGATGTTTTTGGGAAGAGAGGCATCCTGACAATGAAAAAGATGAGAAAACCTTTTTTTCCCATTGGATTCGAGAGAACTTGGCCCCAAAGAAAAATCATAGGAGTCGTAGGGGAATATTCTTGTCTTACTTCCTCTGCAGAAGTTCCTTGTGGGCTTGAAGAAGATGGGGCTTAAGCGGGGTACTGTAGTGGCAGTGTCCCTGCATGCCTCCTCTCCCATGCTCACCCTACTCTGGTCTAGTCTCAACTAGGACCTGTTTCCTTACCCTGGAGCTGCTCAATGGGTACCCGAGCCTGTCCGCAACTGTGGTTCTGAGCCTGTCCGCACCTGCGGACCGGTGCTTTTTCCGCACCTGTGGTTTCGTATCTGTCTGCACCTGCGAATCTGTAACTCTCCTGCCAGTAACTCAGTTCCTGTCCGACCGTACTCGAGCTCCCAACCTGTGTTCACTACTGAACCTGTTCGCCCTTGCAGACCACAGCCTACCCGCACGTGCTCTTCCATGCATGTCCGCAGCTGTGGTTCTGCGTGTGTCCACACCTGCAGTTCTGCACCTCTCCTGCCAGTGACTCCGTTCCTATCTGACCAGTTACTCTGGCTCTGAGCCTGAGTGCCCTTGTTGGGGTAGGCAGCTGTGTTACTGGACACTGCCCTGGGAGTGGTACTTGGCGACCACCTCTGGTTCAAGTCTAACTCCACTATCAGGCGCTCTAGCGTAAAACCAGGTGGTGGCTTAGTCACGTTCCTCCCGGGTAAGTTGGGTCCGTGAAACCGTTGGTCATTTTAAGGATTTAAGAACATGATGAAATGGCAACTGAGAACATAGTTACAGGAACCCGACACCTGGAACCACTGAAGAGGTAACACAGAGGAACGAAATCAAGGACTGACGCTAGCTCTGGATATGGAGGCCTTTACCAGATGTCCCACCCAACATCGTGCCCAGTGAGGGGACGCTGGAGAACGCAGGTTTCTGTTTCCACTAATATTCAGGAACTCGGGATCCACCTTTCTGACTTGTGGGATTGGGCAAAACATGTGTTTCGCATTTCTCCCTTGTGCAGGCCTGTTTTGCATCGTGCCAAGTCATTCCCATCCCTGTGTTGGCGTGTCAGTGAGGGTGTCTGTTCTCCGGGTGGTGCCTTGGTCACATTCTACAAACTGCTTAATGGTTCATTCCAAAAGTTCCACTCCGAAAGTTACACGCTGATTGCACCAACGTGCTTTAGGGTTCATCACTGTCTGACACATCTACGTACATTCTCAGAATTTATTGTGCTGTCAGATGGGGGGGCATGGAAAGATGTTGACCGGAGATTTGATAACTGGACAAGCTGAACACAGAACAGGAAGGGTTGTCATAGGGCAGAAGAGCTGCACACATAGAGCCAGTTCAACACCTTTACATCATCTCCGAGCTTTCTCTATAACACTTTTTGATGTGTCCCTTAACATCTTTACCTCCAATGACCTTCATGTAGATTTTTTTTATGAGGGATGAACATGTCATCGAGTTACATGGATCATCTGCAGCTCAGATGTTGGCCGCAGCGTTTATGAGACAATTTAGTCCTATCATCAGTTTTTCCCTTGGGAACACTTCTATCTGTTTTAATCTTCGGACCAGACTTGTGTGACTTTTCTTTATTACTATTGTTGTATTGTGTTGTTATAGTTTCATTGTTTTCATACGTTTATGTGGATATTATACACAGTCGGGACAGATGTCGTCTTTGCATCTGCGAGTCTGTCCCGTGATTAAGGAATTCTCTATCCAGGACCAGTCTTTTTTTTTTTTTTTCATTATGTAATGCCCATTATGTAGACTGTATCATTATAGTCAGTCCTTGTGGGGGTATAGTTTCCTCAGATCCCAAGCATGCGCTGGGGTTAATATGTACGATACAGGAGTCATGAGGAGAACGTACAACATGTGTGTAGGTAAGTCGTGGGTAAAACATACAGAGTGGACGTAGAGGAGTCGCAGGAAGAACGTACAGACTGGGTGTGGAAGAGACGTGGGAAGAACGTACAGACTGGACGTGGAAGAGACATGGGAAGAACGTACAGATTGGATGTGGAGGAGACGCAGGAAGAATGTACAGACTGGATGTGGAGGAGACGTGGGAAGAATGTACAGACTGGATGTGGAGGAGACGCGGAAGAACGTACAGACTGGACGTGAAGGAGACGCGGGAAGAACGTACAGACTGGACGTGAAGGAGACGCGGGAAGAACGTACAGACTGGACGTGGAAGAGACGTGGGAAGAATGTACAGACTGGATGTGGAGGAGACGCGGAAGAACATACAGACTGGACGTGAAGGAGACGCGGGAAGAACGTACAGATTGGACGTGGAAGAGACGTGGGAAGAATGTACAGACTGGATGTGGAGGAGACGCAGGAAGAACATACAGACTGGACGTGAAGGAGACGCGGGAAGAATGTACAGACTGGACGTGAAGGAGACGCGGGAAGAACGTACAGACTGGACGTGAAGGAGATGCGGGAAGAACGTACAGACTGAATGTGGAGGAGACATGGGAAGAACGTACAGACTGGGCGTGGAGGAGACGTGGGAAGAACGTACAGACTGGACGTGGAAGAGAAGTGGGAAGAACGTACAGACTGGATGTGGAGGAGACATGGGAAGAGCGTACAGACTGGGCGTGGAGGAGATGCGGGAAGAATGTACAGACTGGGCATGGAGGAGACGCGGGAAGAACGTACAGACTGAATGTGAAGAAGATGCGGGAAGAACGTACAGACTGGACATGGAGGAGTCACGGGAAGAACGTACAGACTGGACGTGGTGGCTTACACATGAAACATGAGTAACTGAGAAGTATATGCAGTCTAGCATCTTCCAGCAAGGCAGTGGTTAATAGCAGGAATATGATGAAGTATAGTCAAACTAGAAATTAGCTTGTGTGTTACCTTGATTGCAGAGGCTCAGTGTGAACAGTTGTCGGAATTTGATAACTTGCTGAGAGATTAGTGTGGACTTATGCTAAGTAGCCAGGATTGAGGTTAGAAATATTTCTGGTTGTAGCATGGAAATCAGGAGTAGAAGAGAAGACAATAGACATCTATCTGGAGCTCAGCTCCATGAAGTAGATGACAGCTCTTGACCACTTAGGTCATGGTCTAGGGTGTTGATTGCAGACGGTTTTGCTTGGTTGCCTGTGAAACATGGTGAGGACTACTGCAAAGGGAGGTGGCGGTAGAAGAAGGGACCTAGGCCTTGCACTTCACCAGTACCTGTGAATTCACTAAAATTACACTGCAATTTAATTAGCATCTATTTGATTCTCTCATCTCTTGTGTATTGGACGTTTTTCTGTGTACCCCTGGATGATTGAGGAGTAGGATGGGGTCGTGGTGTTCCTCGCTGACTCTCCATGTATTTACAGTAGCCCATCTTACTAATGACCTATATACCAGCACTACTTAATTAGAGCAATCATCTAATACCGTGTGGCTCCACACACAACGCCATATCAAAACTCCCAGGTCCCTGGAATATAATTAGGAAATGTGATCACGTTCCTACGTTCCTTGAGTCTGACGTTTCTTTTCGGTAGGTCAGAGACGTCTTGACGTTTTCAGCTCATTTGTTATCATGAGGTCAGGTTTATACCTGATTAAGAAGAAAAATATAAAGTTACAGGTGAAACTGGAAACATCCAAAAAAGAAGGCTGCAAGAAAAAGGATTGGGCGGATTTCTACATAGGGGCTTCTCATTGTCTACATGTCTGGTGCAGCCATATCTGTAGGATCTGCTGTATAAGGCTGGTTTCACAATTGCGTTTATGGCCGCAGCATTGGCCTGCTCACGGCCACCACTAAGCCCCACCCCTGCCGTGCCTCCGCCGGTAGCTCCGCCTCCAGGTGCATGACGCTGCATGCGTCATGCGTCCCCTATCTTTATCACTGAGGACGCAGGTCGTGCGCAGTATGCGTTTGGCGGCGCCTGCGTCCTTTTGACGGTGCGCCGAGCGCAACCAAATTGCAACAGGTTGCGTTTGGCGCTGGTCAGCGAACCGTCAAAAAGACGCAGGCGCCGCCAAACGCATACTGTGCACGGCCTGCGTCCTCAGTGATAAAGATAGGGGACGCATGCAGCGTCATGCGCCCGGAGGCGGAGCTACCGGCGGAGGCGTGGTAGGGGTGGGGCTTAGTGGAGGCCGTGCGCAGGCCGACGCTGCGGCTTTAAACGCAAATGTGAAACCGGCCTTATTTTGATGGGAAGAGATGAATAAGCAGTTTCTAATCTCTTTTGACAGTAGTTCAGCTATCATGGGAGCAAGGTACCTGACATATGGAAATGCTGTCAGGGGATACTCGTGTTCGTATTAGATCATTTGTCTATCCCACCAAGATTGGCTGGTGGATCCACTGAATTCTGCTGTATTTCACTGGTAATTTATATTATTATTATTATTATTTATTGTTATAGCGCCATTTATTCCATGGCGCTTTACATGTAAGGAGGGGTATACATAAAAACAAGTACAAAAATCTTAAACAATACAAGTCATAACTGGTACAGAAGGAGAGAGGATCCTGCCTGCGAGGGCTCACAATCTACAAGGGATGGGTGAGTATACAGTAGGTGAGGGTAGAGCTGGTCGTGCAGCGGTTTGGTCGATCGGTGGTTACTGCAGGTTATAGGCTTGTCGGAAGAGGTCGGTCTTCAGGCTCTTTTTGAAGGTTTCCATGGTAGGTGAGAGTCTGATATGTTGTGGTAGAGAGTAGGGGGGATGCGCGAGAAAAATCTTGTATGCGATTGTGGGAAGAGGAGATAAGAGGGGAGTAAAGAAGGAGATCTTGTGAGGATCGGAGGTTGCGTGCGGGAAAGTACCGGGAGACGAGGTCACAGATGTATGGAGGATATTGGTTAGCTACAGATTAATTGTGTCTATCAGGAACAATGTAATGTCTATGGCACTCCATAATGAGCCCTCATCAACCCTGACACCTCATAAATGGCTCTCATCCCTGACGCCCCATAACCATCTCTCAACCCTGACACCCCATAACCGTTTCTCATCCCTGACATCCCATAACCATCTCTCATCCCTGACACCCCATAACCGGTTCTCATTCCTGACGCCTCATAACCGGCTCTCAACCCTGACACCTCATAACCAGCTCTCCTCCTTGACACCCCATAACCGGCTCACATCCCTGATACCCCATAACCGGCTCTCATCCCTGACGCCCTATAACCATCTCTCAACCCTGACACCCCATAACCGGTTCTCATCTCTGACATCCCATAACCATCTCTCATCCCTGACACCCCATAACCGGTTCTCATTCCTGACGCCTCATAACCGGCTCTCAACCCTGACACCTCATAAATGGCTCTCGTCCCTGACACCCCATAACCATCTCTCATCCCTGACACCCCATAACCGGCTCTCAACCCTGACACCTCATAACCAGCTCTCCTCCTTGACACCCCATAACCGGCTCACATCCCTGATACCCCATAACCGGCTCTCATCCCTGACGCCCTATAACCATCTCTCAACCCTGACACCCCATAACCGGTTCTCATCTCTGACATCCCATAACCATCTCTCATCCCTGACACCCCATAACCGGCTCTCATTCCTGACGCCTCATAACCGGCTCTCATTTCTGACACCCCATAACCGGCTCTCATTCTTGACGCCTCATAACCGGCTCTCATCCCTGATACCCCATAACCATCTCTCATCCCTGACACCCCATAACCGGCTCTCATCCCTGATGCCCCATAACCGTCTCTCATCCCTGACACCCCATAACTGGCTCTCTTTCCTGATGCCTCATAACCGGCTCTCAACCCTGACACCCCATAACCATCTCTCATCCCTGACACCCCATAACCATCTCTCATCCCTGATGCCCAATAAATGGCTCTCATCCCTGACACCCCATAACCGACTCTCATCCTTGATACCCCATAAATGACTCTCATCCATGACACTCCATAACCAGTCCTCATCCCTGATGCCCCATAATCGTCTCTCGTCCCTGACACCCCATAATCATCTCTCGTCCCTGACACCCCATAACCGGCTCTCATCCCTGACACCCCATAACCAGCTCTCCAGATAGTGCCTGGTTTGGCATCTTATCATGTGGTCAGGTCGCTAAAGGGTTGATATTGACTTTTAGAATTGCTACTTTCAAAAGTTAGCAATAAAGTTCCTGTTCTTTACTTCTCTGAAGAGGATATTTACATGTTTAATTTCCCAGAGGAGCACTGTGTGGCCTATATGTCTCCTCACACAGGCCTGGCGCTCTCCACAAGGAGAAACTTTACCCAAAAGTTTCTAACACAAACATTCCATGCAAAGTCATTTTTGGCCAACAACCTCGTTCCCTTAGTAAGAACATTGAAGACGGGCTGTATCTGGGTCTTCCAGCCTGGCAGTGACCAGAAAACGCACAGCCAGGACAACTAAGGAGTGGATCAATAAAAAGCATTTCAGGGTCCTGGAGTGGCCTAGTGTCACAATCCATTTCTGGATCTGTCAGTTTGGGCTTCTCAGATATAAACTTTTTTCCTTTCTTGCCATCTGGGGTTAATGTCATTTTTTCCCCCGGTGGCCGCTGGTGTTACTACATGTTTAGTTAGTCTGCTGGTGGTGACCACTCCCACCTTCCTATATAAGGTCACCTGGTGCATCAGCTGACTGTTGGTTACGACAGGTCCTTGTTTGGATACCAACCGTGGTGAAGACTGGAGCTACCTGGTGCAGTGGTGGTTCAGCTTATCGGGAGCAGTGGTGGTTCTGCTGAAGAGAAGAGCTTTGTGGAGCAGTGATGATTCTGCTGAAATCTGAGTTCAGGAGCCTTACTCTGCTGCACGGTGCATTGGCAGTAGAGAAAGCTAAGTGTTGTTTTGTTTAACCCTGTCTGTTGTATCTTCCCTTGGTGTTTTATTAGTGCAGCGGTGGGACCAGTGTCCGCACTTACCAATTCCCTAGTGAGAGATAGGTGCAGGGTAAGTGAGGGACAAGGTATCCTGCTCGGCGACAGGTTGAAAGCACCTGTATAGGGACGTCAGGATAGTCCAGGACTCAGCCGCAGCAGAGTGTAGGAGGTCTCCCGTTCCCTATAGCAGGGCTCACCATTGTAATTGTTTCCCCGGTGTCCCATTCTTTGTCTTGTTGTTTGGTGACCGACGGGTCGTCGGGTCGTTCCACGCAGGGCCAGTCACTTATCATGACACCTAGCCAGTCTCCACACCTGAACCCAAAAGAAAATCTTTGGAAGGAGCTGAAACTCAATGTTGTCCAGCGACAGCCCCAAAACCTGAAAGATCAATATGGAGGAGGGGGCCAATATCCCTGCTGCACTGTGTGCAAACCTGGTCAAGAACTACAGGAAACGTCTGACCTCTGTAATTACTAACAAAGGTTTCTGCACCAAGATAATAGATAATATACAGAGGTCAGTCGCTGATGGGGGTTAATGTCTGACTATACATTATTCCATTACAGAACATTCAGTCCTTCCATAGAACTTATCTGAACTTTCTATATATTTACATGAAGACTTTATTGCGAGAGCCGAACATAAAGCTGTCAGGAAGGGCCCGGCCATGTCTGAGCCCCGGCCAGCGTTCTGTCATCATGTCAGCTGTTGGCAGCGCGGTCCGCACGTTGTTCTCCGTATGTGGCCTCGGATTGTGTGATCCTGCAGATTTCATGTCCTTGTATCACATGAGCGTTTAATGGGTCGCACATGTCATGTTCCTGCCATGGAAGGTCAGAAGCATTACGGGGCCACACCGGCCGGTCACATCAGTTCATGGAAATAACCTGCAGGTGGCTCCACGCTGCATTGGCCCAAGCATTACCCCATTTCCCAGCCCACGCTGCTACATTTTGGGGTGCAGGAAGTACATGAGCAATCAGTCTGCCTTTGCCCCTTTTGTCGTTGTAATCTTGGGTGAACCATGCACAAGAGGAAGGTGGAGTGCTTGCCATCCTGTCACAGGTGGGTGTGGGGGCAGCTGTACCCCCCGTCTTGTTCCTGTCATTGTTTGTAAGGGTTCACTTATTTTCATATTATCCCTTTTGAACATGATGTACTGGGAGAGAAGCAGAGCCCACAGGAAAAATATATGTCTCTATGGAGGTGGAAGGCCCCGGCAGGGCACTACATACTATCAATAGGACTCTTCAGAACTTATGACCTGGAAAAAGAAAAGTTCCTATAACAGAAGGGTTTTCTCTAGAGAAATACTTCATTTTTGTTACACCCTCTCACCTTTAAGGTCAGAGCTAGTGGCAACTTTGAGCGTCCCATATCCAGTTCCCATGCGCAATACTGATGATAAGGGTCGTAGTCGACCTTAGATGAGGGGCGTGGGATCACAGAAGACATTTAGCACTGAATTTACTGGAAAGTTTCTATAATTTCTGTTTTTATGGGTTTTAGTTACTTTTTATGGTTAGTTTGGAGACAAGTCTTCTGTAGGAATTTTTGGAATCTGAAATTGTCCAATGTTCTCAAAGTAAAAATTCCAACCTAAACACGAGATTATTCCATCATCAACGAGAAGCTTCATCACTTGTATTACTTGCTTACATTTTTTCTTTTTTTTACTATTTGTAATGACAACATGCCCCTTGCCATAAGTCTTCCGGGGTGAGTGCGGCTTTCTCCTGAGTCCGGCACTGTATTTCTTTTTTTTTCTGTGTCTTTCCGTTCCTGAGATATGGATCCATCTTTTTATACAAATCTTGTTTAGTTAGCCAAATAGGCGTGGTCATCCATTCTTTTTACATGGGCTTCTTGACCACGCCCACTTGGCTATAAGTACAAGAATAATTTAAAGGGAAACGAGGGCCATATCTCCGGAACGGAGAGTCGTTGAGACAAAAGAAAAAACGCCGGATTCAGGAGAACAGCGGCGTTTACAGCAAGAAAAATAATCCCATATTTATGGAACGTGATGACCTGAATGTGCTGCAGGTCTCCTTTCTCCTTTCAAAAATATTACTAGCTAGCTGAAGAGCCCGGCGTTGCCCGGGCATAGTACTTAACTGTGGGTCCCGCTGTCTTCCTTCACAGCCCCGCTCTCCACCCGCCGTCCCGTTCTATCCCTCCGCAGCTGCGCTCTACATCCGTGTCCCACTGTCTCCCTCCACAGCCCCGCTCTCTTCGTCCACAGCCCTGCTGTCCCACTCTCTCCCCATCCACAGCCCCGCTCTCTCGCTCTCTCGCTCTCTCCCTCCACAGCCCCGCTCTCTTCCTTCACAGCCCCGCTCTCCCGCTCACTCCCTCCACAGCCCCGCTCTCCCGCTCTCTCCCTCCACAGCCCCGCTCTCTTCCTTCACAGCCCTGCTCTCCCGCTCTCTCCCTCCACAGCCCCGCTCTCCCGCTCTCTCCCTCCACAGCCCCGCTCTCCCGCTCTCTCCCTCCACCGCCCCGCTCTCTTCCTTCACAGCCCTGCTCTCCCGCTCTCTCCCTCCACAGCCCCGCTCTCTTCGTCCACAGCCCTGCCGTCCCACTCTCTCCCCATCCACAGCCCCGCTCTCCCGCTCTCTCCCTCCACAGCCCCGCTCTCTTCCTTCACAGCCCTGCTCTCCCGCTCTCTCCCTCCACAGCCCCGCTCTCCCGCTCCACAGCCCCGCTCTCCCGCTCTCTCCCTCCACAGCCCCGCTCTCTTCCTTCACAGCCCTGCTCTCCCGCTCTCTCCCTCCACAGCCCCGCTCTCCCGCTCTCTCCCTCCACAGCCCACTCTCTTCCTTCACAGCCCTGCTCTCCCGCTCTCTCCCTCCACAGCCCCGCTCTCCCGCTCTCTCCCTCCACAGCCCCGCTCTCTTCCTTCACAGCCCCGCTCTCCCGCTCTCTCGCTCCACAGCCCTGCTCTCTTCCTTCACAGCCCCGCTCTCCCCCTCCACAGCCCCGCTCTCTTCCTTCACAGCCCTGCTCTCCCGCTCTCTCCCTCCACAGCCCCGCTCTCTTCCTTCACAGCCCCGCTCTCCCGCTCTCTCCCTCCACAGCCCCGCTCTCTTCCTTCACAGCCCTGCTCTCCCGCTCTCTCCCTCTACAGCCCCGCTGTCTTCCTTCCTCCACAGCCCCGCTCTCCATGCACCACACGCGGTGACTTTGGGACCAGGAGAGAGGTGCGCAGATTGTTAGTTCGGTCGGAGTGGGCGGAGCTAGAGCGGAGCTGCAGCGCGTGTGATTGGGCGGCCTGCGGGGGGCGTGGCCTAGCGCTGTAGTAGTCCGCAGTAGAAGTCGGGGGCTAAATTTAGGCGAGGAAGCTGCAGGGGAGAGAGGGTATAGCGCAGTTGGCGACGGGGAGCACCGACTGAGCTGGGACAGAGTTGGGAGGGTGCCAACACTATTCGTCCCCTGTCCTGAAGACTGTCTTCCACCACAGCCCCGCTCTCCATGCACTGTCCTGCTGTATCCGTCCTCAGCCCCGCTCTGCTGCTTCATGATTGGTTGGTGTCCCACTCTGCTGCTTCGTGATTGGTTGGTGTCCCACTCTGCTGCTTCGTGATTGGTTGGTGATATACACACACACACACACACACACACTCAGATTTATATATAGAGATTCCCAAAAAGGCACCTGGACTGAAATTTTGGGACAGTTCCATCTTTTACAAAGACCATGTATCACCCAAAAAAGACCTGTTCTTATTGTGTTAAATATATATTTTTATTATTTTTGGTAATGTGATATCACAGCTCACCACCTCCTCCTGTACAATGACTGATATTACCTCTATATACAGTAGATAACACAGAGACCACCATTCACAATAGGTGATGTCATAGCTCACCTCCTCCTCCGCCTGTACAATGACTTATAACACCTCTATATACAGTAGATAACACAGGGACTACCATTCACAATAGGTGATGTCACAGCTCACCTCCTCCTGTACAATGACTTATAACACCTCTATATACAGTAGATAACACAGGATCCACCAGTCACAATAGGTGATGTCACAGCTCACCTCCTCCTGTACAATGACAGATAACACCTGTACATGCAGTCATGGCCAAAAGTGTTGGCACCCTTCAAATTAATCCAGAAAAAGAAGCATTTCTTGCAGCAAATTATTGCAGTTATACATGTTTTCTTACACACGTATATTTCCTTTGTATTTGGAACAGCATAAAAACAGACAAAAAAGGCAAATTGGACATAATTTCACATAAAACCCCCAAAAATGGTCCGGACAAGCTTGTGGGCACCCTCAACTTAATATTTGGTGGTTGCACACCCTTTGGAATAAATAACTGCAATCAATTGCTTCCTATAACCATCAACAAGCTTCTTACTCCTCTCAGCTGAAAATTTGGACTCTTGCAAACTGCTCCCGGTCTCTCTTATCTGAAGGCGTCTTTTCCCAACAGTAATTTTAAGATCTTTCCACAGGTGATCAATGTGATTTAGAGCTGGACTCATTGCTGCCACTTCAGAACTCTCCAGCGCGTTCTTTCCATCGATTTTGGGAGCTTTTGACGTATGCTTGTGGTCATTGTCCTGCTGGAAGACCCATCACCTAGGATGTGAACCCAGCTTTCTGACACGGGGCACTACATTGTGACCCAAAATCCTTTGGTAATCTTCAGATTTCATGATGCCATGCACAGAGTCAAGGCTCCCTGTGCAAAGCAGCACCAGAATATCTTTGAACCTCCACCATATTTGACTGTAGGTACTGTGTTCCTTTCTTTGTTGGCCTCATTGCATTTTTGATAAACAGTAGAATGATGTACTTTACCAAAAAGCTCTATCTGGTCTCAACTGTCCACAAGATGCTTTTCCAGCAGGATTTTGGCTTACATACATTTTGGAAAACTGCAGTCTGGCTTTTTTATGTCATTGTGTCAGCAGTGGGGTCCTCCTCAGTCTCCTGCCATTTCATTCCCATGTGAACGGATAGTTCTTGCTGACACTAATGCTCCCTCAGCCTGCAGGACAGCTTGAATTTCATTGGACCTTGATAGGGGCTGCTTATCCATCATCCGGACTATCCTGCTCTGTAACCTTTCATCAGTTTTTCTCTGCCATCCACGTTCAGGGAGATTAGTTACAGTGCCATGGGCTGTAAATGTCTTGGTTATGTTGCACTCTGTGGACAAATCAACATCAAGATCTCTGGAGATGGATTTGTAACCTTGAGATTGTTGATAATGTTCCACAATTTTGGTTCTCGAGTCCTCAGTTCTCTTATCTTTCTGTTCTCTATGCTTTGTGTGACACACACAGACACACAATGCAAAGACTGAGTCAACTTCTCCCATTTTTATATGAATTCAGGTGTGATTTTCATATTTCCCACACCTGTTACTTGCCACGGGTGAGTCTGAACGAGCATCACATGCTTGAAACAAAGTTGTTTACCCACAATTTTGGAAAAGCGTCAATAAATTTGTCCCATTTTTGGGGTTTTGTGTGAAATTATGCTGAGCACTTTACCTATAAAATATTTATAAAATTAAGCTTTACTGTAGAAACCTGATGAGAAGCAGTAACTGCTGTCACCTGCAGCTTTGGCTGATGATCGAGTTACCATTTGAAGACTTGGGACAGGCAAAGACTTAGAGAACAGAAAGACTTTTTTTTTCTTTTAAGATTAACCCCTTAGATACTTGTTGCAGCTTTTCATTTTTGCGCTTTTGCCTTTTCCTCCACTTTTTCAAGAAGGCATACGTTTTTTATTCATCTGCTAACATAGGCATATGAGAGCATTTTTTTTTTTTTTTTTTTTAATGGCTGATTGTCATCATATAATGAATGGGAAAAAATCAAAAAGGTCAAATTTGAAAAAAATAACATCAATTCCGGCATCATCTGTTGGAGCGGTTCTAGTTGGCCCTACAGTGATGTGAGTGAATGCGTTCTGTTTGTCCCTTCGCTACAATGCCAAAAAAGCTATATTCCATAAATATTGGATCAATGCAGACCCCAATATTCAAATCTGACCACTGGCCAGGCTGTGAGAGATCCTGAGATCTACGGAAGCTCTTCCTGGGGAAGCATACTTCTCCTGCTATTGGTATACAAATATTCATTTAAAGGAAATAGTTTTTGTTTCTCCAGCGATCAGTCCATTGGTAGAGTAAAATATAACTTTTATTTATCCACTAAAATATCCAAATATCCATTTAGGTATCAGGTTCCCAGAGTAGATCTTCCTATCTTAATTACCTGGCCATTGCAGGGGTCCTCTGCTTCAAAGAAGGTTGAAGTGTTATCCCTCTCTATTTCACTTGTTTTAATTTATTTCTCTCCCCCTAGGATTAATTAATCCTAATTCAAGGTCGGAGTGTCAGCTCTTCTCCAGTTATAGGTAGTTTTCCCTCTTCCCCATATGTTCTCTTGAGATGTCTTATGGATTTTAATTTTCCTCTATTATATCCAGGATTTGTGATATTAAAACAATAGAGTTGACTTTCAGAGTGATTTCTCATCAGTGGATCAACACGTTGGGGCCAAACAGACATCGATGAACTCGTATTTTTAATATCTACATGGTCAAGTATTCAGTAAACTGGAGGACAAATTCCCTTTAAGAGGTTAATGTGAACTGGTGAATATGTGAAGAAGAGTGGCGTGAACCATTTACATGCACCACGACCTCAGCTCTCACACAGACATTGTTCTCCACCAACCACTGTTACACTATGGATGCTACAAGGTCGCCACCGGTATTTCTTACCTCCTTGATATTTATGTATAACAACAAAAACACAGATTGCAATTTGCGCCATAGCTTTCCTTTTACAATCAAGGTTCCAGGGACACCGAGTCATCTCCAACAACTAGGTCCCCACGATGGCAGGAGAAGACTCCGGGAAATGTCAGCATAGTCCTTATATAGAAATAGCGCAGACCTGTGAATGTGAGTTGTCCACAGCTGTGAAAATGTTCTCGGGGAGAATCCTGAACTTCTGCATCGGCGGCCATCACTCAGGACCTGTCATCAGGAAGAATCTGGAGGGGGATACCAGAATGTCGCCTTGTATTCCAGTCATACGGCATCTGTCATCGAAGTATCTGCTTCATTAGTGGACGGCTTCCCATCAATCTGCAATACACAATAAATCTGCAGAAGGGAATTGTAATCAGGATATGATGGCGCAACTTGCAGAAAATGCAAAAATAGGGTTGTAACATTTATAGGATGCTCTAAAGAAAGCCAGAGCTGCACTCACTATTGTGCTGGTGCTGTCACTGTGTACATACATTACATTACTGATCCTGAGTTACATCCTGTATTATACTCCAGAGCTGCACTCACTATTCTGCTGGTGCAGTCACTGTGTACATACATTACATTACTCATCCTGAGTTACCTCCTGTATTATACTCCAGAGCTGCACTCACTATTCTGCTGGTGCAGTCACTGTGTACATACATTACATTACTGATCCTGAGTTACATCCTGTATTATACCCCAGAGCTGCACTCACTATTCTGCTGGTGCAGTCACTGTGTACATACATTACATTACTGATCCTGAGTTACATCCTGTATTATACGCCAGAGCTGCACTCACTATTCTGCTGGTGCAGTCACTGTGTACATACATTACATTACTGATCCTGAGTTACCTCCTGTATTATACTCCAGAGCTGCACTCACTATTCTGCTGGTGCAGTCACTGTGTACATACATTACATTACTGATCTTAAGTTACATCCTGTATTATACCCCAGAGCTGCACTCACTATTCTGCTGGTGCAGTCACTGTGTACATGCGTTACATTACTGATCCTGAGTTACATCCTGTATTATACCCCAGAGCTGCACTCACTATTCTGCTGGTGCAGTCACTGTGTACATACATTACATTACTGATCCTGAGTTACCTCCTGTATTATACTCCAGAGCTGCACTCACTATTCTGCTGGTGCAGTCACTGTGTACATACATTACATTACTGATCTTAAGTTACATCCTGTATTATACCCCAGAGCTGCACTCACTATTCTGCTGGTGCAGTCACTGTGTACATACATTACATTACTGATCCTGAGTTACATCCTGTATTATACCCCAGAGCTGCACTCACTATTCTGCTGGTGCAGTCACTGTGTACATACATTACATTACTGATCCTGAGTTACCTCCTGTATTATACTCCAGAGCTGCACTCACTATTCTGCTGGTGCAGTCACTGTGTACATACATTACATTACTGATCTTAAGTTACATCCTGTATTATACCCCAGAGCTGCACTCACTATTCTGCTGGTGCAGTCACTGTGTACATACGTTACATTACTGATCCTGAGTTACATCCTGTATTATACGCCAGAGCTGCACTCACAATTCTGCTGGTACAGTCACTGTGTACATACGTTACATTACTGATCTTGAGTTACATCCTGTATTATACGCCAGAGCTGCACTCACTATTCTGCCTGTGGAGGACCTGAGTCATGCATTGCACAGTGTAAGGCAGTGGTAGCACCGTACGCAGTGAGGAGGCAGTGACCCACAAAGTTCAGACATAAAAGTCTCTAATGTGTTAGGTTCCAATCCACACAATTGCATATAACTTCAGTGCATATTATCAGTGTTCATAGCACTATATAGTACACGGCTTTGTATCACAGTCCCCAAACATGCCGGACTTCACCTTGTCCAGTTTCCATGGGGAACTGCACGCCGTGCCAATGTCTCAATTACAGCCTCCTTTAGTCTCTTTACTCGCGCACACAGCCGTACACAGTCTTTGACATCCTCCAAATCGCAGCCGGGCACTGTATCCATCTGTTTGTAGCCATTACACACGCCAGTGTTTCTTCGGGTAGAGGACTGTCTACCTCCGGTTCACCTCCGGGCACAAGACATCCACATCCGATACCAGTCACCATGGACGGCAGCACCACTGTGTACCCTGTGGGTTGCCAGGCCTCACTCTACTCCTGACACACCTGAGACTCCTCAGATTCACTCAGACCTCACCAACCCTTTCCTGCAGGGCTTTTATCACAGAAACCTGTGGCTTTCAGCCACATGGAAAACCTGGGTCCGGAATGGAACAGACTGCACCACTATCACACTGCAATCTGTTTGAAACAAAACATCCAGAGCAGGTTTTCTGCACCTCTGCCTTAGACACTAACATATCCAAGAGTAACACTTTTATTATCAGCCTGCATTGCAGTCACTGCTACACCTGTGATTGCCATGCACACCAATGCCTTCATACACCTCTGTGCATATCCTGGGGAGACTACACAGCGCCCCCTACCTGTGACATCGGTCACTGCTTCACCATTGTAATCCCAGCTACGCCTGTGACCGCAATGCATTCCCATAACCTCAATACGCCTCCGTGCGTATCCTGGGGAGGACACACAGCACCCCCAGCTGTAACAGGGGTCACTACCTCACATATCCCCCTCTCCTGTTCAAACCTGTGCGGTTGAATACTTGACACCCCACATGGGCGCGAGACAGGCCATCTGCATGCCCCGTGACATCCCCGCCCGACACTGCACTAAGAAACCAAAGTAGGGTCCAGAACCATCGATCAGCACATGCATCCCTCCCCTTTGTGTTTCTCTTCCGTACTTCATTACGGGACCACCCATTCTCTGTTGCAGACGCCACGCTCACTTTCACGTTTAACCGTAGATTTGGGCTAATTTTGGGTGGTCTTAACCTTGTTTATTTGGGGTTCAGTAACCCCGCATCTCATCCTGTCACCCAAGTACTCACCTTCGGGCCTCTGGTACTGTTTCGTCTGTACCCTTACCCATGCCTCATTTACTATATCACGCTGAAACGCCGTGGTCTGCCCCAACAACTCCGAGCATCCATCTGTATTACGTCGCACCCGAACCTGAGCCTTCCGACACTGTTTTCTAGCGAGCGCTCTATTTTACCCTGACCCCGGCTACATCCTTGGCCGGTGCCAGAGGGTTCCTTGTGCGCCCATCCCTAGTCGTCTCCGCGACCACATACTCCCAGTTCTTCCTGGTGCTCTTTTTAAACCTGCGGTTTTTACACCAGTTTCTCTGCGTGGGACCCTGGAACTGAGCTGTCCCAAACTTACCAGGGGACAATTCCAGCTCGGGATTCAGTGGGGTCTCTACGACCTCTACTGCCACAACCTCTAGGGGAAGCCTATCGGGATTACACTCTGTTCCTAGGTTGGCGACCCCTATGGCAGGTATAGCAACATCTTTAGTTTCTGCTCCCGACACGTTTTCATCCTCTCCAGCCACCACCTCTAAGGGGAGCCTATTGGGATTACACTCTGTCCCTAGGTTGGTGACCACTATGGCAGGTATCTCAACATCTCCGGGTTCTATGCTTGGCACAACCTTTACCGTGAGAGGGTTGACCCTGGTCTCCCACAGGGACCGAAACAGGGGCAAGTCTCTCCCCGACACAGTCCCATATGGAAGGGTCTTTGCCACTCCCACCACATGTGTAAGGTCCCTACATGGTGTAGAAAAATTGACCTCATCGGTCGGGTACTCCCGGATTTCCTAATGGATACCCACCACCTCCACTTTCTGTCCTTTGGGGTTGTCCCCGGCAACAAATGACCTATGGATCAAAGTCACTCTGCTCCCCGTGTCCAGGAGAGCCTCAGTGCGGCACCCGTTCACAAGTACCTGCCACAGTCGCTGCACACTGTCAGCAGTGCCCGTAGTGGTGGTACTGACTGGCTGGGCATATATAGATACAGGGGGAGTATACCCGCAGTCTATGAGCTCAGATGTCACAGAACAGTTACTAGCCCCATGCACGGGCTTTGGTACAGCATCCTGATTGGCTTTATACCGTTCAATCAGTCCTACCAGCAGGTCCAGATTGTCAAGGTCCCTTTGCCCGACCCAATGCTGCAGGGCGACCAGCAGAGCCCGCACTTTCCTATCAACCACAACTCTCCATCATCTCGATCAGGAAAATAAAAACTCAAGCTGGAGCCACTGCTCCACCAAGTGCAGCAAGTCATTTGCCTGAGACCATGCGGGCCGAGACTATACATAGGTCCATGGTACACCCAATAATCACCCCTTACCTTTGGGGTCTCTTCGTGACTCTGCTGATTGCCCCTCACCTTAGGGGTCGCTCTGGTAGCTTCCACTGCAGCGCCTCTTGCTGCCCCTGCTGCTGCAGAACCTCTAGCTGCCTGAGCACAAACTGCTCCAAAAGTTCCTCTATTTCTCCAAAAGACTTGCACAATGATCTGCAGCACTCTCTGGGTATGCCTCAGTTCACACTGCCTGCAATCTTTCCACCATATTCAAGGCAGCGGTAGCACCGTATGCAGTGAGGAGGCAGTGACCCACAAAGATCAAACATAAAAGTCTCTTTAACCCCTTCCTGACATCCGACGTACTATCCCGTCCACGGTACCCGGGCCCGTATGACCGTGGACGGGATAGTACGTCTACCGCGATCAGCGGCGCCCACGTGGTGAGCGCCGCTGATCGCGGCCGGGTGTCAGCTGATTATCACAGCTGACACCCGGCACAATGTGTCGACACGTTAACCCCTTGCACACCGCGATCAAACATGATCGCGGTGTACCGGGGGTTAAAGGGAAGCATCGGCAGGGAGGGGGCTCCCTCCGTGCTTCCCTGAGCCCCCCACGGCAGCGCAATGTGCAGAGCTGCTGCGGGGGGCTCCTTTCCTCCAGGCCCCCGAATCCAAGATGGCGACGGGGGCCTGAGGAAGCTGGCTTCCTCAGTGCCTGCAAAGCGCAGGCATGAGGAAGCCTTTTGCAGTGCCTGTGTCAGATCGCTGATCTGTCACAGTGATCTGTGATGTGACAGATTAGCGATCTGTCACAGGACAGTGATGTCCCACCTGGGACTATTTAATAAAGTAAAAAAAAAAATAAAAAAAAAGTGTTAAAATAATTAAAAAAAAAATCGCCAAATAAATTAGAAAAAAAAAAAAAAATTATTCCCCCAATAAATCCATTTTTTGGAAATAATTAAAAAAAAAAACAATAAAAGTACACATATTAGGTATCGCCGCGTCCGTAGCGACCCGCCCTATAAAACTGTCCCATTAGTTAACCCCTTTAGCGAACCCCTTAAAAAATAAAAATAAAAAACGAAGCAAAAAATAATGATTTATTATACCGCCAAACAAAAAGTGTAATAACGCGCGATCAAAAAGACGCATATAAATATCCATGGTCCCGCTGAAAACGTCATCTTGTCCCGCAAAAAACGAGCCGCCATACAGCATCATCAGCGAAAAAATAAAGTTATAGCTCGCAGAATAAAGCGATGCAAAAATAATTATTTTTTATATAAAATAGTTTTCATTGCATAAAACCGCGAAAACATAAAAAAAGACCTAAATGAGGTATCGCTGTAACCGTACTGACCCGAAAAGAAATTCATGAAACGCTGGTTTTTCTTCATTCTGCGTCCCAAAAATCAGAATAAAAAGCGATCAAAAAATGTCACGTGCCCGAAAATGGTACCAATAAAAACGTCAACTCGTCCCGCAAAAAATAAGACCTCACATGACTCAGTGGGTCAAAATACAGAAAAATTAGAGCTCTCAAAATGTGGTGATGCAAAAACTATTCTACAATAAAAAGCGTCTTTTAGCGTGCGACAGCTGCCAAACATAAAAACCGCCATAAATAGTAAATCAAACCCCCCGATATCACCCCCTTAGTTAGGGAAAAATACTAAAATTAAAAAAAAAGTATTTATCTCCATTTTCCCGTTAGGGTAAGGCTGTGTGCACACGCTGCGGATTAGGTGCGGATTCATCCGCGCGGATTTTGTAAAATCCGCAGGTGAAACCGCAGGTCAAAAGACCTGCGGTTTTACCTGCGGATTGCTCTGCGGTTTTGTCCTGCGGTTTTTCATCTCCTCAATAGAGGAGATGGCAAACCGCAGGAGAATCCGCAGAAAGAATTGACATGTCAATTCTTTCTGCGGATTGAAAACCGCAGATAATCCGCGCGGAACATTCCGCACCGTCTGCACTGCGGTTTTTGATTCCCATAGGGAATCATGGTACTGTACACCGCAGCAGAAACTGCTGCAGGTCCGCAGCAGCCAAAACCGCTGCGGAACCGCAGCAAAATCCGCAGCGTGTGCACACAGCCTTAGGGTTAGGGCTCGGGTTAGGGCTCGGGTTAGGGCTCGGGTTAGGGTTAGGGGTGTGTTGGGGTTAGGGTTGGAGTTATAATTGGGGGTTTCCACTGTTTGGGCACATCAGGGGCTCTCCAAATGCAACATGGCGTCTGATCTCAATTCCAGCCAATTCTGAGTTGAAAAAGTCAAATGGTGCTCCTTCCCTTCCAAGCTCTGCCATGCGCCCAAACAGTGTTTTACCCCCACATGTAGGGTATCAGCCTACTCAGGACAAATTGCAAAACAATTTTTGGGGTCCAATTTCTCCTGTTACCCTTAGGAAAATAAAAAATTGGGGGCAAAAATATCATTTTTGTGGAAAAAAATGATTTTTTTATTTTCACGTCCGAGTGTTATAAACTTCTGTGAAGCACTTGGGGGTTCAAAGTGCTCACCACACATCTAGATAAGTTCCGTGGGGGTCTCGTTTCCAAAATGGTGTCATTTGTGGGGGGTTTCCACTGTTTAGGTACATTAGGGGCTCTCCAAAGGCAACATGACACCCGCAGACCATTCCATCAAAGTTTGCATTCCAAAACGTCACTACTTCCCTTCCGAGCCCCGACGTGTGCCCATACAGTAGTTTTCTCTCACATATGGGGTATCAGCATACTCAGGACAAATTGGGCAACAACTCTTGGGGTCCAATTTCTCCTGTTACCCTTGGGAAAATAAAAAAATGGTGACTAAAAGATCATGTTTGTGGAAAAAATACAAATTATTTATTTTCACGCCCGGGCATTATAAACTTCTGTGAAGCACTGGGGGGGTCAAAGTTCTCACCACACATCTAGATAAGTTCCGTAGGGGGTCTAGTTTCCAAAATGGTGTCATTTGTGGGGGGTTTCCACTGTTTTGGTACATCAGGGGTTTTCCAAACGCGACATGGTGTCCGATCTCAATTCCAGCCAAAAACATCAAATGGCGCTGCTTCCCTTCCGAGCTCTGCCATGCGCCCAAATAGTGGTTTACCCCCACATGTGTGGTATCAGCGTACTCAGGAAAAATTGCACAATAACTTTTAGGGTCCTGTTTCCCTTGGAAAAATAAGAATTGAGGGTGAAAAGATCATTTTTGTGGAAAAAATATTATTTTTTAATTGTATGGCTTTATGTTATAAACTTCTGTGAAGCCCATGGGGGTTCAAAGTTCTCACCACACATCTAGATAAGTTCCTTAGGGGGTCTAGTTTCCAAAATGGTGTCATTTGTTGGGGGTTTCCACTGTTTTGGTACATCAGGGGTTTTCCAAACGCGACATGGTGTCCGATCTCAATTCCAGCCAAAAACGTCAAATGGCGCTGCTTCCCTTCCGAGCTCTGCCATGCGCCCAAATAGTGGTTTACCCCCACATGTGGGGTATCAGCGTACTCAGGACAAATTGCACAATAACTTTTAGGGTCCAATTTCTCCTGTTACCCTTGGGAAAATAAAAATTGGGGTGAAAAGATCATTTTTGTGGAAAAAATATGATTTTTTAATTGTACCGCTGTACGTTATAAACTTCTGTAAAGCCCTTGTGGGTTCAAAGTTCTCACCACATAGCTAGATAAGTTCCTTGGGGGGTCTAGTTTCCAAAATGGGGTCACTTGTAGGGGGTTTCCACTGTTTAGGTACATCAGGGACTCTCCAAACGTGACATGGCGTCCGATCTGAATTCCAGCCAATTTTGCATTGAAAAAGTCAAACGGCGCTCCTTACATTCGGAGCTCTGCCATGCACCGAAACAGTGGTTTCCCCCCCACATATCAGGTATCTGCGTACTCAGGACAAATTGCACAATAACTTTTGCAGTCCAATTTCTCCTGTTACCCTTGGTAAAATAAAAAAAATTGAACCTGAATTATTTTTTTATGAAAAAAAGTTAGATGTTCATTTTTTTTTAAATATTCAAAAAAATTCCTGTGACGCACCTAAAGGGTTAATAAACTTCTTGAATGTGGTTTTGAGCACTTTAAGGGGTGCAGTTTTTAGAATGGTGTCACTTTTGGGTATTTTCTATCATATAGACCCCTCAAAGTGGCTTCAAATGTGATGTGGTCCTAAAAATAAAATGGTGTTGTAAAAATGAGAAATCGCTGGTCAACTTTTAACCCTTATAACTTCCTAACAAAAAAAACTTTTGGTTCCAAAATTGTGCTGATGTAAAGTAAACATGTGGGAAATGTTAGATATCAAGTTTTTTGCGTGCCGTATCTCTGTGATTTAAGGGCATAAAAATTCAAAGTTGGAAAATTGCGAAATTTTCAACATTTTCGCCAAATTTCCGTTTTTCTCACAAATAAACGCAAGTTATTTGAATGAAATTTTACCACTAACATGAAGTACAATATGTCACGAGAAAACAGTGTCAGAATCACCAGGATCCATGGAAGCGTTCCAGAGTTATGACCTCATAAAGGTACAGTGGTCAGAATTGTAAAAATTGGCCCGGTCATGAACGTGCAAACCACCCTTGGGGGTGAAGGGGTTAATGTGTTATCTTCACACAGAAAGGTTCCAATCCACACAAATGCATATAACTTCAGTGCATAGTATCAGTGTTCAATTCACACCAGTTCATAGCACTATATAGTGCACGGCTTTGTATCACAGTCCCTAAACATGCCGGACTTCACCTTGTTCAGTTTCCATGGGCAACTGCACGCCGTGCCAATGTCTCTCACAGTCTCCTTTAGTCGCCTTAGTCATGCACACAGCCGTACGCAGTCCTTGATATCCTCCAGATCACAGCCGGGCACCATATTCATCTGTTTGTAGCCGTTACACACGCCAGTCTTTCTTCGGGCACAGGAACTGTCTACCTCCAGTTCACATTCGGGCACAAGACATCCACATCCGATACCAGTCACCATGGACGGCAGCACCACTGTGTACGCTGTGGGTTGCCAGACCTCACTCTGACCCTGACACACCTGAGACTCCTAAGGCACTCACCAGACTCACTAAGACCTCTATAAAAGAGCTGTCTTGCACCAAAGCCCATACTAAGAAGCGCCTGTCCGAATCCTGTTCATTTTAGACACTGTTCAGATGTTCAGGTTTTAAATACATTAGATAGGGACTGCTTCAATAGGGGTTACCTTGATGCGGTGAAGCAGCTTGGTATACATTTTTTTGCAAAAAAAGTATCTACTAAATACCCTGTATTTGCTATCCAGCACTTGTTGATTATTGTCATATATTTTACTGCAGAGTATTTTTGCAAATCTGTTTTCTTGTTGTGTCTCAGTTAGTGGGTGGTGTGAACTTTGTCTTACCGACTTGTTCATATTGTGCATGTCTCATGTGTTTTTAATCCGTTTTTTCCTTGCCTAGCATGGTTTGAGAGACCCCACCCTTCTCTTGTGTGGCATGCACAAAAGAGCTGTCTTGCTCCACAAGCCCATACTAAAAAGCGCCTGTCCGAATCCTGTTCATTTTAGACACTGTTCAGATGTTCAGGTTTTAAATAGGTTAGATAGGGACTGCTTCAATACGGGTTACCTTGACGCGGTGAAGCAGCTTGGTATACATTTTTTTGCAAAAAAAGTATCGACTAAATACCCTGTATTTGTTATCCAGCACTTGCTGATTACTGTCATATATTTTACTGTAGAGTATTTTTGCAAATCTGTTTTCTTGTTGTGTCTCAGTTAGTGGGTGGTGTGAACGTTGTCTTACTGACTTGTTCACATTGTGCATGTCACATGTGTTTTTAATCCGTTTTTTCCTTGCCTAGCATGGTTTGAGAGACCCCACCCCTCTCTTGTGTGGCATGCACAAAAGAGCTGTCTGGCACCACAAGCCCATACTAAGAAGTGCCTGTCCGAATCCTGTTCATTTTAGACACTGTTCAGATGTTCAGGTTTTAAATACATTAGATAGGGACTGCTTCAATACGGGTTACCTTGACGCGGTGAAGCAGCTTGGTATACATTTTTTTGCAAAAAAAGTATCGACTAAATACCCTGTATTTGTTATCCAGCACTTGCTGATTACTGTCATATATTTTACTGCAGAGTATTTTTGAAAATCTGTTTTCTTGTTGTGTCTCAATTAGTGGGTGGTGTGAACGTTGCCTTACCGACTTGTTCACATTGTGCATGTCACATGTGTTTTTAATCCGATTTTACCATACCATGTATAGAAAAATTTGCAATAAAATTCCAAGTGTGATGAAATGGTGAAAAAACACAGTTACGTCATAGGGGTTTTTTTTTTTTTTTTTTCTTCATTGTGTGGTAAAATTGACTCGATAACACGATTCTTCAGGTCTGTGCGAATACGGCGGTAAAAAAAAAAACTTACAAAAGTTTCTTTTTATATATTTTAGTGGTTAAAAAAATTCTGAACTTTTTCTTTTATTTTTTGTTTCCCTTAGGGGACTTGAACCTGTGATCGTTTGATTACGTAATCGATACCCTGCAGTACTATTGTCTTACAGTATACAGCGTAATTCCAGCCCAATGACGCGCCAATACCTGGTTAGTGCATCGATCCTCCACACCTTCTTCTGCCCACTATGTCATTGATGCACATGGAAGACCTGCGGATCGTTGCTCGGTGGCAGATGACAAGACAACCTATTGAGATCCTATGATCCCATTGTGGGGACGACATACAGTAGTTATCTCAGATCCCGGCCATTAGATTAGGCTGTCAGCTGAATAAAAGAGCCTGTGTAATACTTCCTTTCTCCTCTGGGGGCGCTGCAGGGAAACTGATCACTTTTAGCTAATCACAACCTTAGGCCTTAGACAGTGGGAGCAGCTTGACAGGAGCTGGATGACTCCATGGCTCGGTGAAGTCAACCATCTTGCCCTCGGCCATCCCACCCGCTCTTCCATCGCAACATCTGATGCAGTAATTGGGTTTTCTACTGGGGACGGTACATTTGTCACACTCACTCCTCATTAATGGCACACGTCTGTGTTTTTCCACAGGCCAGATGTGGATGGGTGAGAAGACAAGTCCATCCATGAGTTATTCTACCAGCTGATACGGCTGCGGATGGGGAGGTATGCGCGGTGCTAATCTCATCCAGACCTCAGCATTGCATAAGACAGAAGAGCAGATTAATGAGCGTACGGGACTGATTGTGCCTCAGGCTGATGGATCGTCCTCTGACCATACACATATCCTACATGTGCACAGTATTACTCTATACAGTAACAGCTCAGGGGATGACTCCTTATGGTTTATCGTTACTTAGAAAATAATTAAATTGATCCATTTTGGGATTATCCCTAAGGACAAGAAATGTATATATTTCCCTCATCCCCCAAAAACAAACAGTTTTGTTGATATGTCCAGAAACCGTCCCTATATTCCAGCTTTGTAATTTTCCATCCTCTCGTTCTAAGAGATTGGTTCCTCTTTATAAGCATTCTGCCAGCACTTTAGGTGCCGGAACTTCTTTCCCTTCATTCCCCAGGATGCATTGCTGCTTCTTTTGTTCAGTGTCTGCCCCGAACAGAAAGCCCTCATGTCTGCTATGTCTGTATGTGGTTTGACAGCCATAAGAGTAGGAGCAAAGCGACAAAGACCTGCACCCATTTCCTGAAGAAAAACGAAGACCCACCTCGACTGTCTGGAGAAAAACAAAAAACCCGACTCTACTGTATAGAGACAAAGACCCAGCCCGACTTTATAGAATGACCTTGGAATGGCACTGAATGACCTTGGAATGTCATGGAATGAGCTTGGAATGAGCTTGGAATGTCATGGAATGACATGGAATGAGCTTGGAATGTCATGGAATGAGCTTGGAATGACATGGAATGACCTTGGAATGACATGGAATGAGCTTGGAATGACCTTGGAATGTCATGGAATGAGCTTGGAATTACATGGAATGAGCTTGGAATTACATGGAATGAGCTTGGAATGTCATGGAATGAGCTTGGAATGACATGGAATGAGCTTGCAATGACATGGAATGACCTTGGAATGACATGGAATGAGCTTGGAATGACCTTGGAATGTCATGGAATGAGCTTGGAATTACATGGAATGAGCTTGGAATGTCATGGAATGAGCTTGGAATGACGGAATGAGCTTGGAATGTCATGGAATGAGCTTGGAATGACATGGAATGAGCTTGGAATGAGCTTGAAATGACATGGAATGACCTTGGAATGAGCTTGGAATGACATGGAATGAGCTTAGAATGACATGGAATGAGCTTGGAATGACCTTGGAATGTCATGGAATGACCTTGGAATGTCATGGAATGAGCTTGGAATATCATGGAATGAGCTTGGAATGACATGGAATGAGCTTGGAATGAGCTTGAAATGACATGGAATGAGCTTGGAATGACCTTGGAATGAGCTTGGAATGACCTTGGAATGAGCTTGGAATGAGCTTGGAATGTCATGGAATGACCTTGGAATGTCATGGAATGAGCTTGGAATGACCTTGGAATGAGCTTGGAATGAGCTTGGAATGTCATGGAATGGCCTTGGAATGACATGGAATGAGCTTGGAATGAGCTTGGAATGACATGGAATGAGCTTGGAATGACATGAAATGAGCTTGGAATGACCTTGGAATGAGCTTGGAATGTCATGGAATGAGCTTGGAATGACCTTGGAATGAGCTTGGAATGACCTTGAAATGAGCTTGGAATGACATGGAATGACCTTGGAATTTCATGTAATGAGCTTGGAATGACATGGAATGAGCTTGGAATGACCTTGGAATGAGTTTGGAATGACATGGAATGAGCTTGGAATGACCTTGGAATGAGCTTGGAATGACATGGAATGAGCTTGGAATGACCTTGAAATGAGCTTGGAATGACATGGAATGAGCTTGGAATGACATGGAATGACCTTGGAATTTCATGGAATGAGCTTGGAATGACATGGAATGAGCTTGGAATGAGCTTGGAATGACATGGAATGAGCTTGGAATGACATGGAATGAGCTTGGAATGACCATGGAATGAGCTTGGAATGACATGGAATGAGCTTGGAATGACATGGAATGAGCTTGGAATGTCATGGAATGAGCTTGGAATGAGCTTGGAATGCCATGGAATGAGCTTGGAATGACATGGAATGAGCTTGGAATGAGCTTGGAATGACCATGGAATGAGCTTGGAATGACATGGAATGAGCTTGGAATGACATGGAATGACCTTGGAATGACCTTGGTCTTCGTGATAAGACTGTGTTGGATGTTCTAGTTGGATGATCAGTATAGGATAGATCATGGATTCTAAGTGGGTAGATAGAGGAAAAGAGAAGAAAGCTACCTTTTGGCTGTACCTTAGAAAATATAGGTTTTACCACGTCCATACCGAACACTTAGAAATTGCCCAATTTTTTTTCTGTTTATCCAGAGAACAAAACATTAAATAAAAGATAATAAAAACCTGACATGTGCCAATGAAAATGTAAACTCTCAAAGAAGAACAGCCCATCCGACGGAAAAATAAAAAAAAGTCATAGATTTTGGAATAAGGCGACACTAAAGCACAGGATTTAAAAAAGGTAATACAATAAAAAGTAAACAACATAGAGGTGGCATCACACTAATCATAGACTAAATTTATGACACTTACTGTATACTGCATGGTAAATCCTGTACAAAAATTTATTGTTTTTTTTTTTTGTTTTACGCTCCCCATCCTAAAAAATGTACATTTTCTAGAAATTATCTGTACCCCAAAATGGTGTATTAAAAAAAAAATACAGCTGGTCCCATAAATTGGGCATTACATAGCTAAGTCTCTGACCTAGGAACACAGTAATAAAAAAAATGTAAAGAAATCACTGTGTCCTCAACTGTCCTGAATTTGATGGGAATATCCCAAACTTTTCAGAAACAATGGAGCAAATTTGTGGTGTCCCAGACCGATAGGCGACCCAAGACCCAATATTTATGGAGTTCTCCATTAACCCTATATTCACTTTTTTCTATATTTCTGCTCATCTGTTGCCTATAAACAGGGGAAAGCCTCCTCTGGTCGGAAGAACGAGGTAGAGACCACTGGTCTTTTGATGTTTCTCAGTCCTGGGCACCATGTATGATTTCTGGCTGCGTTAACCACAAATTAAACAGCACGAGCATTAGACCCTGCGGCGACCTGATGGCGGCCCCTGCCTGCTCCGTGGATGTATGTCATTTATTTAATTTCATCTCAATGTTCCATGACCACAATCAGACTCGGCGCTGACATCAGTCATCACCTCGATCCAGATCACACGTCCTTGATGCCTTGCAGTCGTCTGTGTGTCAGAATTCATTATCTAAGACAATACGTAATTACAAGAAACATAACTAGATTCATCGAGAATCATCTTCATTTTAACAAAAGAACACGGTCATGTGTGGACCTTCGGTGGCCAATGTTGTGGGAAGAGACAGTGGCTAAAAAAGCTGACGATGGCTGTAGGCATTGCCCAAATCGAAAATAGTCACCCGAAGCCATGTGACAATCTACTTTGAAGAGATTGGAAACTTCTGAAGACCTCCCAACTTTCAGAAAACTTTCTTGTTTGACCATTAACGTTTGAGGGAGAAGTCACTGATGTGAAACAAGCTTTAGATGGGTATACCATGGCTTAACACCCCTTTTGCTTTCCCAGAGTGGGTCTGTAGTTTGGGGTCAAGTTTCAGGAACACACTTGAGTGCATTTCAAAGACAATATGTTAATCCAAACTATGGTGGGGGGGGGGGGGGGCAACGGACCCATGACCATCTGGACACAAGTTTTCCAGTGGTCTCCCTTTCAACTATGGTTGTCATATGGTGTCCACTGGTTACATGGGGTCATATGGAAGAGAACTGGTTGTGATCAGAAGATACCATGCCTGGTCTAGCAGTGACCATCTTGACTTTGAGATGCCTTTCAGAACGATTGAAGATTTTAGATGATTTTTTTTTTTAAATTTTTCCAAACATTATATTTTTAAGAACATTTTTCTTTCATCTCGTAATATATGCTTGCTTCATTTGCTATAAATCCGAGCCCCGGTTACGTCGTAGTAATGTTCTTGGACACGGTGAATGTGTGTTTTGCGGTTCTTCCGTCCCCGGCCACATGTTTTCCATTTGTCAAGCTTCGATGATGGTCGTATAAACAGATGAACAGAAATCTACACGAGGAGAAATGAATAGTTTTAAATCCAATTTAGATCTTGGGCGGAATGTATTAATCACGCTCTGAAATAAAGCAGGTTTGTCGGAGGCGGTCACTCATTAAATCCAGGTTCCTTTAGACATTTTACTTGTAGTTTGCAGTTGCACAATGCTTCGGGATTAATCTATGTTCCAGGATTAAAAAATTATTCCCAGAAAACAATAATAATGCAGCCCGCTCCCCAACCAAATGCCACATATTGTCTTTTGTTTTTGTTGGAAAAGTTTTCTTAGAAGGAAATTATCGCTAGAGTGGGCCCTAGTATATAAAGCTGACCTAACAAAACTGAGCTATATTATAGCACCCTATGTACCGCCGCACCAAATGGTGGCTCTACTATGCCCTGCTGTTCCCTTAGAAGTGTAACTATAAGGTACTGAGCATGTTATTCACCTGTTCTGACTCCAGCGCTGAGTTCTCCACCTTCCTCTTGCTGCTGTCAACCCCCTCTGTTCCTTTGCGCATTGGATAACTATGATAACCCAGCGCAATCCACTCTCCACGGCTTGTACAGGCTCCTGGATGCCACCTGAGTATTCAGGTAGTTGACATTCTCTTATCACCCCTTATACATGGTGGGCCACTTATATGGATACACCTAAATAAAATGGGAATGGTTGGTGATATCAACTTTCTGTTTGTGGCACATTAGTATATGGGAGGGGGGAAACTTTTCAAGATGGGTGGTGACCATGGCGGCCATTTTGAAGTTGACCATTTTGGATCCAACTTTACTTTTTTCAATGGGAAGAGGGTCATGTGGCACATCAAACTTATTGAAAAATTCACAAGAAAAACAATGTTGTGCTTGGTTCTAACATAACAGTATTATTTTTTCATGAGTTATTTACAAGTTTATGACCACTTATAAAATGTGTTCAAAGTGCCGCCCATTGTGTTGGATTGTCAATGCAACCCTCTTCTCCAACTCTTGACACACTGATAGCAACACCGCAGAAGAAATGCTAGCACAGGCTTCCAGTATCCGTTGTTTCAGACGCTGCACACCTCATATCTTCACAGCATAGACAATTGCCTTCAGATGACCCCAAAGATAAAAGTCTAAGGAGGTCAGATCGGGAGACCTTGGTGGCCATTCAACTGGCCCACGACGACCAATCCACTTTCCAGGAAACTGTTCATGTAGAAATGCTCGGACCTGACACCCATAATTGATGGTATGGTGTGGTACATAGGGTACAAAGATAGTGGGGCCATTCTTCATCAATGGAAACATCAATGCCACTGGATATCTGAGATTGCTCCATGATGATGATGTGTTGCCCTCTTTATGCACTGAAGATGGCACATTCCCTGAGTTTTTCCAGCAAGATGGTGCACCACCACATTATGGGTGTCAGGTCCGAGCATTCCTACAAGGAATCTGACCCCCTTAGACTAGCATTTCTTCTGCGGTGTTGCTATCTGTGGGTCAAGAGTGGAAGAAGAGGGTTGCATTGACAATCCAACACAATGGGCAGCACTTTGAACACATTTTATAAGTGGTCATAAACTTGGAAATAACTCATGAAATAATAAAGTTACGTTAAAATCAAGAACACCATTGTTTTTCTTGTGAAATTCTCAATAAGTTTGATGTGTCACATGATCCTCTTCCCATTGGAAAAAATAAAGTTTGATCCAAAATGGCTGACTTCAAAATGTCCACCATGGTCACCACCCATCTTGGGCCTCGTGTTGGGTTCAGCTCTACAGCATTACTACCTCTACATCATCGGTCTCCCTGTGCTGAGTCCCCAAGATTTGGAGGACTACTACTCTACTCTTTCGGGTACCGTCCAGTCACAACAGCTTCCCTCTTGCTTTGCTGCACCAACATCACTTATTTATTCTACACAACAATTGATTATCCAGACCTTGGACTTCGAGGAACCATCTCAGCAGATGAGACTTAACAGAGCATTTGTTGTCGCCTTCAGGTTCTAGAGTTTTAGGGGAACCAAAAGGGGTTTCTGTCCCATAGTAGCTCAGTGAAGTAAATGATACATGATAAATGGGGGAGATCGGCATCTGCTTAACTCTCTGTAACTAAAGTTAATATGTAGTGGAGCTTGCAAGTTTGTGAGGCCTTCAGAATTTTCCTTAATTCTGCATAAATTTATCTTAAAACTTGATCTGAAGTCCCAAAAGTAAATAATGAATAAAATCAAACAAATTGGTAAAGATCTGACTTTGCTATTTTATAATTGAGGGAAATTATCCAATATCATACATCTGTAAGTTGCAAAAGTATGTGAACCCTTTGCGCTCAATATCTGGTGTGACTTCTTGTGCTACTAATATTTACATCTCAACAATCCTGATGATTATTCCTGCACATTGGATGGAGGAATTTTAGCCCATTTCTCTCTACAAAACCCCTTCTCCTCTGTAATGTTGGTGGTTTAACCCATGAACTCCTCATTTATACCACAAAAGCTTAATTTTGTTCTCTTTTCTTCTGGTTTGTCCCTGTGATCTTTAGCAAACTGCGGACAGGCAGCAATGTTCTTTTTGCAAAGCAGAGGCTTTCTCCTTGCAGTTTTTTCATGCACACCATTGTTATTCTGTGTCCTCGTGATTGTGGGGTTGTGAACATTAACATCTAATATGAGATAGGCCTTTAGTTGCTTAGTGGTTTCCTTGGGTTCCTTTGCAACCTCACTTTATTATACACTTTGCTCCTGGAGAGATCTTTGTGGAGTGTAATAATGGTCTTGAATTTCCTCCATTTGTTCACAGTCTGTCTGAATGTGGACTAATGGAGTCCAAACTCTTTAGAGATGATTTTGTACCCTTACCAGACTGTTGAGCACCAACAACTCTTCTTCTGAGGTCTCCTGACATCTCCTTTGTTTGGCTATGATTCAGTTTCACAGATGTGTTTTGAAGATCTGACTTTGATAGATTCCTGCTCTAGAAATGAATCAGGTCGCCCACTCACATCTGATTGTCATCCCATTGATTGAAAACACCTGATTCGAATTTCACCTTTAAATTATCTGCTAATCCTAAAGGGTCACATAATTTTACTACTCACAAACATGTGATATTGGATAATTTTCTTCAATAAAAATGTCAGCTAGTCTGATATTTTCTACTCCTTTGTTTGATTTGGTTCTTTATCTCCTCTCCTGTGATCATACTGTGAGAGGTTCAGCCCAATGATTTACTAACTGGTTCTAATGGTTCAGTGGGTGGATGTCATTAATTCATCATGATTCACATGTGTGCCTTAACCTCTGTATATTTTGAGAATTTTGTTGTGAGCCGTGATTAAGAACCATTTAATAATATTGGTTTGAAATGCGTAGGATCATGAAGCTACTTTTTTATTGGATTTGTTTCTTTGTATCCTATTGGATTTTAATCTTATGAAATAAACTATTCACTGAGCTGCTTGCTGGTCACATGGAACGATGGCAATGATGCAGGGTCGAGGACCTAGAAAATGGGATATGCAGACAAGGGTAGCAAGGTTCAACAGGAGCCACAGAGACAGGAGTTTAAAGAAACACTGCACAGCAGGTGAAGGGTTAACTGGCAGGTCTGATCAATTATCCCGATGTTGCAGAGTAATGTGAACAGTCCCTAGATAGCAGTTCGAAATGCATGTGTGTCGCCCCCAGGAGTATGGTCTCCACAGTGGCATTACCTTCCTCCTAGGTTGTGTGATGTCATGCTTGGAAGCAATAAAGGGTCTCTCTATCAGTTAAATACAACACACAGCACAGTTCCCACTCCAGGCCAGCAGAGGGAGCTCTGAACCAAACTGGGGGGAGGAGCTGCTCTCTGGGGGCAGGGAAGTGGAAGTTAGGTGAGTTCTGTGAGGAGGGCAAAGTGTGTGGATGTGGAAAAGAGGAGCTGGAGGATTGAGGGGAATTCAGGCTCACTTCTGGCTACAAGCGCATGGTTCAGAGTCCGGTATCTGAAGTTGTATGGATGCTGATGGTCCTGCAGCAGAAACCGGAGGAACAGAAGGCTGTAAATGCTCTGTTCCCAACTAAGACTCGGAGGCACAGCAGTAACGTGTGTGAGCCAGAAGAAATAGAAGGCTACGGCTGCCTGCCATATGAGGGGCGTTCTAAAGAGAGCAAGCAAGGGGAACTTCAGTGTAACTCAGTACTGCAAGTACCTCAGATAAGCGCTAGGAAGGAGACTACACAACCCATCTGCATAGAGAGATTCCTAAGTTGCTTCCAGGCTGATCAACTCCTGTTCCATCTGTGATCTGGATCCTGGACTGCACTGACAAAGCTCAGTAAAGGTAAAGGAAACTGCACCCAGTTGTGTCATTGCCTTCTTCCTGCAACCCCTTCAGCACTGCTACATCTCTGTGCCTTTTGGATAAATTATTGGGCTTATTGTGCGCTGCTGAGACCAAGATAAAGTCACCACATGAGAAACTTTTTAACTCTTTATTCCTTCACATCTCTGTGCCTAACACTGCACCCTCTCCCTCAACACCTATTACTACTGCCCTGAGAATACAGCTCCACCTGTGCGGAGCTTCAACCTCATTGCTGCAGCACACCATCTGTCCCAGAGAAGCAACCCTGCAGCACTGGTCAAACTGACCAGAAACCACAGGTGGCTTCACGAATCATCTCAATAACTTTATCCCCATCACTCTATCCCTTCTACATTGACTGCCTGAGGCCACGGACCGGGTCACTGCCACTGTGACATCTCCCATTGAAATCAACGGGCCCGGCAACGAGTATCCTACTGCCTCCCCGGGGTGGGTCACATGCATCCAAACGATGGGTTGAACAGCAATTTGCAGAGATGACTGCAGAGGTAATGTCAACAGTCTCTAAAGGCAGTTCGTAATACTTTCAGCAGTTGATGGGTTAACCAGCCGGTCTAAGGAGGACTGCAGAAAACACAGGAGATTACAGCAGAATAAACTAAATAGTGACAAAACTCTAAACAAACAGCAAATGAACACTACACAGCCTACACTGACTGAATACTCACAAAGGTACGATGACTATGACATCAATGCGGTACAACGGGGAAGCAGTGAAACTCGACATGGAGCACAGCAAAGAGCGGCAGCCACAGGGTAAGGCTCAAACCTTGGGTAATATTTGACCCCACTTGAAATTTTTGCAGCATTAGACTTTTAGTGCTCAACAAGTAGATGTGTAATTCTCTGCACGGATTCATATCCCTAGCTACGAAGCAGGAGACACCATGTGAGATGCCATCAAATGGCTGCAGTTCAGTGATGTCCATCACAAGTCCCCGAAAGAAAAATAAGGCTCTGTATGTCCTACACACGTTCTGCACGCAATGACAGCGATGGAGTAAACTCGAGCCGACCACAAACGTCTCTCTGTACCCAGAATATTTGGTCACGGCTGGCCAAGCCAACGAGGCGTTAGACCAATAATAACACGCAGATTCAACCCTGATGCAAAAACATTGCTTACATCTGTTCCATGTTCTGTAAAAGTCTGAGTTGAAAAGAAGATGTTTACCTCAAAGGCCGTGGAGTCTGTGTTATGATAAAATATGCCAGGAGCTTACCACCTGCCACCTTAGAGCCGAAAAATGCTAGTGCACCAATAATACCCCCATACAGTGGGCTTATAGCGGTAGATAGCAGCTCTGGACAGGTAAATCCATGGAATCGCAGGTGACGTCTCCTCTGATTGAAGTTATTTCCTTTCTTTCCATCTGGCCCAGACCTCTATGACAACTTCTTCTCGGTATCCCTTGTTTTTGTAGCCTTTTTCCATCCTGCTGAAGACCCCTTTCTGTGTCTGTTCCTGGCCGCCATAAGTTGCCCGTGTCCTGGCACCTGTCACTCAGTAGTTGGCTTCTCAAAAATATTGTTAAGGAGACAAAACAATATCGCTAAGTATATTGTACCCGTATATATAATTGTGCCAAAGATACGGATTATGCACCAGACAATAATAGCTTAACGTTTTGTACCCTACAAACTTTTTAATGCCCCTAAACAATAAATGATGCCTTACATAGTAAAAGTCCATCCGGACAGTAATATCGTGCCCTCGAAAAAGTTATACAGTTCCCCTTTAAAGTAGCATTCCCCCCTATGTGCTCTCTGTGAAGCGGTAATTCCCCCTTTCTGTTCCAGATATTAATGTGTAGAGTTTCCCCCCAATAAAGTGTTAGTAACAGGCCGATGGGTCTGTAAATGGGATTGGGGTTGGTTTTGGTTGCTGAGTATATAGCAAACCCCTATAAAAAGAGATGAAGGTATACCCCTTTAAATAGTTTAGGATGTAGTGGCCCTCGATGGTAGAGTGACTGTCCATTCAAAGATGGTGCAATGATGAAGAAGTACACAGAATCGATTCAACAACCTAGTCTGTTGTAAGTTAATTTTCCCCTCCGTCACTGAGGCCTGGTGAACTCCCTATTCTAGTGAAGGAAGGTAGTGAGCCTGATTATCAGGCACCTGGTACTAATGAAGACGATTGGCTGAGTGGAGTCACTGACTGGATTTAAGGCAGCCTACGCCCTTTCTGCCCTGCGGGTGATTTCTCTGTGGACTCTTGGACACCAGTCTGATTTCTGCTCTCCTAAAGCTAAGTTTTCTGTTTTGCCTTTTTGCATTTAAGATTTGTTTTTGTTTTTCTTGTTTTTTGGATTCTGCCACTCCCTGCTGGAGTGTGCAGTGTTCCTTGAGCTCTGTCTTCTGAAAGTACCTGAGTGCTGATTTAGTTTTTGAAGCTTAGTTGCTTCAGGGCCATTTTTATATCAGCTTGTTGGCTTTTGTCTCTGATAGGGTTTTGGCAGATTGCAGACAGCAGCCTTCCTAACCGTTCCTATCTAGGTAGTTTTTGGGCCCCGTCTTTGCTCAGCCTGTCTTTCTGTCTGTGTAAGTGTTTTCATCTTGCTTCACCGTCATTATATGTGGGGGGCTGCCTATTGCTTTGGGGTCTGCTCTGGGGCAGTTAGATTTCCCCTTTCCTTCTTTAGGCCTATGTATCTCTCCGGCTGTGATCGAGGGGTCTAGGTCATCGTAGGAACCCCCCACGGCTACTGCTAGTTGTGTTGATAGGTTCAGGGGTCTGCAATCTGATAGTTGCCAACTTCTCTGGTTTTCTGGACTTAGCTAGCATTTCTGTTTTTGCCTCCTACGGTGACTCAATCATAACACTAGTCCACACAGAGGCAACAAACTTGATGGTTACAGCCATCTCACTAGAGGCAACAAGCTGATTTGAGCATGGCTCCTCCTTCTCTTGGTCACTTTGTGCTGATCACAGCCTCTCTCACCTCTACAGGCAGCCATGACTGTTGTGAGTTCATTTTCCCCTTCACCATTGAGGTCTGATGAACTCCCTCTTCTGGTGAAGGAAGGTAGTGAGGCTGATTACCAAGCACCTGAGCAGAATGATGATGACTGGGTGACTGGAATTGCTGACTGGATATAAGGCAGCCGACGCCCTTCTGCCTTGCGGGTGATTTCTCTGAGGCATTCTAGGACACCAGTCTGATTCCTGCTCCTCAAAAGCTAAGTTTTCTGCTCTACTTTTTGCATTTGTGTTTTGTTTTTGTTTTGCCTTGTTTTTCTGGATTTCTGCCTTTCCCTGCTGGATGAGCTGAATTCCTTTTTGCTCTGTCTTCAGATAATACCTGAGTACTGTTATAGTCTTTTTGAAGCCTAGCGTCTTCAGGGCTTTTTTCCCTATCAGTCTGTTGGCTCTTGTTTTGATAGGGTTTTGGCGAATTGCAGACAGCAGCTTTTCTATCCTGTCCTATTTAGTTAGCTTGGGCCCCATCATTTGCTCAGCCTATCTTTCTATCTGTGTGAGTGTTTTTTCATCTTGCTTCACCGTCATTATATGTTGGGAGCTGCCTATTGCTTTGGGGACTGCTCTGGGGCAGTTTAGATTTCCCTTTCTGTCTTTAGGCTATTTAGTTCTCCGGCTGTGATCGCGGGGTCTAGGGCACCTTAGGAACCCCCCACGGCTACTGCTAGTTGTTGTTGATAGGTTCAGGGGTCTGCAATCCGATAGCTGCCAACTTCTCTGGTTTTCTGGACTTAGCTAGTATTTCTGTTTTTGCCTCCTATGGTGACTCATTCATAACACATGACCTGCAGTCACTTTCCATAATCTCGTAGCCCACGCTTCACAGTTATCAGGTCACAATTTTTCTCACTCGGACACCGGTTTACGAGCCATTTCTGGCCTGATACTCCTCCTTACATACTTCATGGCCTTCATTAAATCCTGCGGTGCTGCAGCTCAGTGTGAAATCTTACTCACCCCCACTTGCTAGCTAGCTATGGCGCAGTTTTTGCCTCTGAGGCACTTCTCTCGTTTTTCTAAGTCATCTAACTTGTACTAAAATAAATGTTCTGGCTTATAAACCTTCTGGCATCCAGCATAACATATATGGATACAAAATCCTATCACTTGTAGAGAGCACTGCAGCCAATCATTCAGCTCAGCTGCATGTGCTATCTCCATAACTGCTCAGCTCAGTTGATCGACTGCAGTGCTGTTAACATGCCATAACCTCTGCAGCCAAAGAACAGAGTCCAAGACAGTGATAGAGACAGCGCTGGACCCAGGGAGGGTAAGTGATAGAGATACAGCGCTGGACCCAGGGAGGGTAAGTAGGGCTTCATTTGTTAATATATAACTGATTCTACGGGCTTAACATACTCCTCCCCCTGCCTTGTTATAGTGGATGCCCCTTTCAAGTAATCAGAAGCCATATTTAATTTGTAGGAAGGACATCTTGTACTACCGCAATGATTTCTTTGGAGTGGGAGCACAAAATAATCATATCTTTCCCAGCACTGGTATTCATCCAGTGTCCAAATGTAACTATACTACCTATGTGTGATAGAATAAAGTCATATAATCACTTGGCTTCCTGACTTGTAGACCGGGGTGTAATAGAGGCAAATCCAATAACCACTAGACCACCAGGGCTAATAAAAAACAAACAAATGGCCACTGGGTTAAGAATTATAAAAAATGAACCCTAAAATGCAATACTAAGCAGCTGAATCATAAGGTGTTGCCTCTAGGACACCAGGAATAATAATTATGGGATGACTGGGCCACCAGGGATGTATACTAAACTAAATCAATGTAAGTCCATAAAGTAGAGCATTTCCGTCTATGGGCATGAAATATTTCGATCAACAGGTGTGTAACAGCACCACTGGACCACCAGGAATGGCTGACCTAGGAAGGGGTACTGCACAACTGGATAACCTGGAAGAAAATCTATGCAATATTTTGCTGAATGATTAATGAATGTTTAATTATTTTTTTTTTTCAATGTTTACCACCGTTGCTTGTGGTACAGCACCTCCCGTTGGCTGAGATACAGCAGCTCGGTCAAAATAATGACAAGACGCGGGCTTCATAAAAAATGTTCTTTATTCCATATAATCACATTATCGCTGCATATTCCTCAGTATATAGTCTCGATTTGGCTCAGCGACATCTTCCCTCTGCACGAGCTACGGAATTAAAAGTGAAAAAAAAAAGGAAGAAGCTGTACCGCGACCATACGGCTGCCCGTCAGTGCGCCATATTGTCTCCCCTTCTACGATCTTTGGTTTTCCATTAGTTTTCAATACATAAAAGTCAAAAAAAGAGAAAAAAAAAGCGCAAAATTAAAGAAACGTTCATCAGATAAAACGAGTAGAGTAAATATCTGCTCAGTATTTTTTTGGCTCGTTTTTTTTTTTTATGTATAGTGCTCAGTATTGCTTGCTAGGTTCTCGATAGAGGGGGCACGATAAACGTCTTATATGTTGTACCTTACATGTACATGGTGCTGTTTGAAGCTTATTGTGAGCACCTCGAATCTCAGCCTTCATTCGTAGGTGCCATAATACTAAACGTGGAGAAGCTCCACCAAACTGGACGCCGTTGGCCCGGTCATGGTCTCCCGGTCATGGTTTCCCCAGATAGGAGTAATGTGCCCTCTCTGAATATTTCCTTGGCTTCATAAACAATAAATGGGATTGGAAGCGTGACCGTCTTTGTTTTCCTCCCTACGAGCCTGAAGACAGTGAAGAAGCAAAGTCTCATCCAACGGCCGGTCGTCTGTAAAGGTCTCTCCGCGATGCTCGGGCCACGAGACACAACATAAGACGCCTGGATTGGATCGAACGTCTCCATGATCAAGGTTCCAGTGTCTTCCACCTCGTGGCTCACTGTTTGATACAGGTCACGCCGGCATCTTCCGCGTGGCCGCAGTTGGTCTTGCCCCAGGTGGAGAAAATGCACTGTAGTAGGGACTCCTCGGTTCCTTTGCAGGCAACATCATCCATCCAGATGCGCCCAGTGCCTAAAAACACACAAACATAATAATTAATTGTTTATTATTTTTTTGGTGGGTGGAAAAATGCACAACTTAAACATATTTCAAAAAATGGCACAGCGAATATAAAAAGCGTAGAGTAGCACTGCCCCATATGAGAAGGCCTTGGCGTGGCGGGGTAGCTCAAAGAAGTGGTCAATTGTTTGCTAAATGTCTCATTTTAAAGTACAGTTAGAAACTAATATGTGCACTTTATGTATTGCGTGCTGACCATAGGCAGCTCTGGCTTCTTGGCTTTTTTTGCATGTCAGGAGACACAGGACAGGTAATGGAAGATGAGGTCCTCCTGCCCGGAGATGGGGCACATGATGAGCACCGGTGGTGAGGACACTTTAGTGACTATGAAGCTTCTTTTTGGATTCTCGTATTGAACATCTCTAGGGCAATGGACAACCATGACACATCTATGACAGTCATAACTGGTCTGGAGGTTTTATGGTCTCCTCCAGTTATGTATGCCCCGAGAGAGAGGGTATACATACTTTCCAAACGCTGAGTGTTTCATAGTTGTAGTGTAGTATCATATCCTTAGGGGCTACAATTTATGATGACAGGTCTAAGCTTAGAACGATTGAGAAACTCTGGCTATAGAGCCACACCAAGCTTCGCTAGAAGAGTTGGCCAGATCCATGGTTTGCCTTGAAACCCATTTTGGTCAATTCTGCTACATCAGAATTATTTTTACCTCCTTGTTCCATTCGTTTAAGTTCCAGAACTGCTGAAAACATTTGTTTGTTTTTGTCCGGTTTGGTTTCATTCTTCTGATGGAGCTTTTCATGTGTAATGTTCACAAACCCCTGGCACACGAAGGCTCTGTTAGCTGGCATCATTTTGCATTTCGGCACCTCTCTCGGACCGTGGAAGGGCAGAGGGAAACGTGTTTGTACGTGGGATTAATTGAGTCTTTTTTGGCTGCCAGATCCACAGACTAAACACAATTTACAGCAATTATTCTGAAGGAACGCGAGTACGAGAAAATCAATAGATCCACTTATACAAAGAGCGGGCCGGCCAGAGAAAATAATCCTACCACCAAAAGTCAGTGTTCCCCACATTTCATTCTCATACAGAGATTTCATTTTAGCTGGGTATGAAATATTCCAGCTGAGTTCATGTAATATACACATACAGTGGCATCTAAAAGTTTGGGCACCCCTGGTGAAAATTAATATTATTGTGGACAGTTAAGCAAGTTGAAGATGAAATGATCTCTAAAAGGCCTAAAGTTACACATGACAAAAGTCTGTGCACCCTGCATGGTTAGTACCTGGTATCACCCCCTTTTGAAAGTATCACAGCTTGTAAACGCTTTTTGTAGCCAGACTCTCAGTTCATGTTTGATTGATTTTCATCCATTCTTCTATGAAAAGTTCTTCCAGTTCTGTGAGATTCCCAGGTCGTCTTCCATTCTCTGTTATCTCGAGGTTTAGCCACAGATTTTCAATGATGTTCAGATCAGGGGACTGTGAGGCCCATTGTGAATCCTTCAGCTTGCGCCTTTTGAGGTTGTCTATTGTGGATTATGACATGTGTTTCGTACCATTATCCATTTGTAGAAGCCATCCTCTTCCTCTTTTCACCTTCAGTTTTTTTACAGATGGTGTATGTTTGCATCAAGAATTTGTTTTAATTTCATTGAATCCAATGTTTCCTGTGCCATTGGCTGCAACAGAACCCCAAAGCATGATTGATCCACCCCCATGCTTAATGGTGGGCGAGATGTTCTTCTCCTGAAATTCTGTGCCTTTTTTTTCCACATATATATTTGATCATTGTGGCCAAAGAGATCTATTTTAACTTCAATGATCCACAGCACTTGTTTCCATAATGCATCAGACTTGTTTAGATGTTCTTTTGCATACTCGTGATGCAGAATTTTATGATGAGGACGCAGGAAGTTTTTCTTCTGATTACTTTTTCATATTTCTCCTGGTGTCTCTGAACAGTAGAACAATGTAGCACAACTCCAGAGTCTGCTAAATCTTTCTGAATGTCTTTTGTAATCAAGCTGGGGTTCTGATTTGCCTCTCTAGCAATCTTACGAGCAGTTCTCATTGAAATTTTGCTTGATCTTCCAGACCTTATCTTGACCTCCACTGTTCTTGGTAAATGCCATTTCTTAATTAAATTTGGAACTGAAGAAAGAGCAACTTGAAAACGCTTTGCTATCTTCTTATAGCCTTCTCCTCCTTTGTGGGCCTCCACCATTTTCATTCTCAGAGTGCTAGGCAGCTCCTTAGAAGACCCCATGGCTGCTGTTTTTTGGCACAAGGTTAGAGGAGGCTGGGTTTTTATAAAGCTGGGAATTTTGCATCACCTGGCCTTCCCTAATGATGATAGTGAACACGCCATAACCCTAACAGGCTAATGAAGGTCTGAAACCTTGGTTAAAGTTATCTGGGCACACAAATCTCTAAGGGTGCCCAAACTTTTGCATCGGCCCATTTTCCTTTTTGTAATTTTTAAATGTAAAAGATGAAAATATATACTATTTTTTTCCTAAAATACGAAGGAAATGTGTCTTTAACTTCAGGTCTTTTAGAGATCATTTCACTTGCCTAACTGTTCACAACAACAGGAATTTTGACCAGGGGTGCCCAAACTTTTACATGCCACTGTACAGTACAGAGAGAATCCCTTAAGAGGGCAATTGAATGGCTCCCAAATTCAGAGGACCCTCATGGCTAAAAGCGGTCATGGAAGCGGCTTCATTCTCCTCTGCTATTAGTGTGCAATTAGGATTTTCCAATAACGACCTGCAGGTATTGGCTCATCTTCAATAGAGAAAGGTTATTGCACTGATACCTTTCAGCCAGATAACCAAACGTATCACCCAAAGTCAGACTAATGTCGGCACAAGAAGCTGGTGAAACATACAGATGGCGAAATAAATATTGAACACGTCACCAATTTTCTAAGTAAATCTATTTTTCTAAAGGTGCTATTGCCATGAAATTCTCACCAGATGTCAGTAAAAATCCGTTCAATCCACACAAGCAAATAAATCATCCTTAGATGACCATAGATTATGTTATGTGTGGTAATGAGAAATGACATAGGGAAAGACTATTGAACACGCTTACTGACATTTACTTAATACTTCGTACAAAAGTCTTTGTTGCTGGTAAAGCTTCAAGGTATCTCTTGCATGGAGAAACTAGTCACAGGCATTGCTTAGGTGTGATTTTGGCCCATTCTTCCATACAAGCACTCTTTACATCCTGAAGGTCCTGCGGCTTCTTCTATGAACTCTGAGCTTTAGTTCCTTTCATAAATTTTCTATTGGATTCAGGTCTGGTGATCGGCTCGGTCATTCTAGCAGCTTTATTTTCTTTCTCTGAAACCAACTGAGAGTTTCTCCACCCTCGTTTCATCTTAATCATCCTGGTAGATGGCAGCAGATTTTCATTAAGAATGTATCGGTACATTTATCCATTTATCCTTCCTTCAATCACAAGAAGTTTGCCAGTGCTGTATGCCGACAAACAATCCCACACTTAATGTTCCACCTTCGATCTTCACTGTTGGTATGGTGTTTTGGGGTTGATATGCAGTGCCTTTTGGCCTTCAAACATGGTGTGTATTATAGCATCCAAAGAGTTCAATTTTGGTCTCATCTGATCAAACTATATTCTCCCAGTATTTCACAGACTTGTCTAAATGTTGAGCAAACTAGATTTTTGTTCAGCAATAGAGACTTGCAGGGTGAGCGTGGATACAGGCCATGGAGGTTGTGTGGGGAGCATGTACAGGCCATGGAGGTTGTGTGGTGAGCGTGGACACAGGCAATGGAGGTTGCGTGGTGAGCATGTACAGGCCATGGAGATTGTGTGGTGAGCATGGATACAGACCATGAAGGTTGTGTGGTGAGCGTGGACACAGGCCATGGAGGTTGTGTGGTGAGCGTGCATACAGGCCATGGAGGTTGTGTGGTGAGCATGGATACAGACCATGGAGGTTGTGTGGGGAGCTTGGATACAGGTCATGGAGGTTGTGTGGTGAGCATGGACACAGACCATGGAGGTTGTGTGGTGAGCGTGCATACAGGCCATGGAGGTTGTGTGGTGAGCATGGATACAGACCATGGAGGTTGTGTGGGGAGCTTGGATACAGGTCATGGAGGTTGTGTGGTGAGCATGGATACAGACCATGGAGGTTGTGTGGTGAGCTTGGATACAGGCCATGGAGGTTGTGTGGGGAGCATGTCCAGGCCATGGAGGTTGTGTGGTGAGCTTGGATACAGGCCATGGAGGTTGTGTGGTGAGCATGGATACAGACCATGGAGGTTGTGTGGGGAGCATGTCCAGGCCATGGAGGTTGTGTGGTGAGCGTGGATACAGGCCATGGAGGTTGTGTGGTGAGCGTGGATACAGGCCATGGAGGTTATGTGGTGAGCGTGGATACAGGCCATGGAGGTTGTGTGGTGAGCGTGGATACAGACCATGGAGGTTGTGTGGTGAGCGTGGATACAGACCATGGAGGTTGTGTGGTGAGCGTGGATACAGGCCATGGAGGTTGTGTGGTGAGCGTGGATACAGACCATGGAGGTTGTGTGGTGAGCGTGGATACAGACCATGGAGGTTGTGTGGTGAGCGTGGATACAGGCCATGGAGGTTGTGTGGTGAGCGTGGATACAGACCATGGAGGTTGTGTGGGGAGCAGGTCCAGGCCATGGAGGTTGTGTGGTGAGCGTGGATACAGACCATGGAGGTTGTGTGGTGAGCGTGGATACAGGCCATGGAGGTTATGTGGTGAGCATGGATACAGACCATGGAGGTTGTGTGGTGAGCGTGCATACAGGCCATGGAGGTTGTGTGGTGAGCATGGATACAGACCATGGAGGTTGTGTGGGGAGCTTGGATACAGGTCATGGAGGTTGTGTGGTGAGCATGGATACAGACCATGGAGGTTGTGTGGTGAGCTTGCATACAGGCCATGGAGATTGTGTGGGGAGCATGTCCAGGCCATGGAGGTTGTGTGGTGAGCTTGGATACAGGCCATGGAGGTTGTGTGGTGAGCATGGATACAGACCATGGAGGTTGTGTGGGGAGCATGTCCAGGCCATGGAGGTTGTGTGGTGAGCGTGGATACAGGCCATGGAGGTTGTGTGGTGAGCGTGGATACAGGCCATGGAGGTTATGTGGTGAGCGTGGATACAGGCCATGGAGGTTGTGTGGTGAGCGTGGATACAGACCATGGAGGTTGTGTGGTGAGCGTGGATACAGACCATGGAGGTTGTGTGGTGAGCGTGGATACAGGCCATGGAGGTTATGTGGTGAGCGTGGATACAGGCCATGGAGGTTGTGTGGTGAGCGTGGATACAGACCATGGAGGTTGTGTGGTGAGCGTGGATACAGACCATGGAGGTTGTGTGGTGAGCGTGGATACAGGCCATGGAGGTTGTGTGGTGAGCGTGGATACAGACCATGGAGGTTGTGTGGTGAGCGTGGATACAGACCATGGAGGTTGTGTGGTGAGCGTGGATACAGGCCATGGAGGTTGTGTGGTGAGCATGGATACAGACCATGGAGGTTGTGTGGGGAGCAGGTCCAGGCGATGGAGGTTGTGTGGTGAGCATGGATACAGACCATGGAGGTTATGTGGTGAGCGTGGATACAGGCCATGGAGGTTGTGTGTGTGGTGAGCGTGGATACAGGCCATGGAGGTTGTGTGGTGAGCGTGGATACAGGCCATGGAGGTTATGTGGTGAGCGTGGATACAGACCATGGAGGTTGTGTGGTGAGCGTTGATACAGGCCATGGAGGTTGTGTGGTGAGCTTGTACAGGCCATGGAAGTTGTGTGGTGAGCGTGGATACAGGCCATGGAGGTTGGGTGGTGAGCGTGCATACAGACCATGGAGGTTGAGTGCATTACCCATTGTTTTCTATGAAACAATTGTACCTGCTGATTCCAGGTCTTTCTGTCGCTCTCCACAGGTGGTCCTTGGCTCTTGGACAACTCTTCTGATAATTCTTTCCACTCGTCTGTGTGAAATCTTTCGTGGAGCTTCTGGTCGTGGCTGGTTTATGGTGAAAAGATGTTCTTTCCTCTTCTGGATTGTGGCGCCAACAGTGATCACTGGAACCGTCAGTAGTTTAGAAAATCTTCTGTAACCAATGCCATCAGTATTCTGGAGGAAATAATGACACTACTTGACCCTGAAGTGTACGTGCTTGATGAAAGCACTGCAGTCCTGACTTCATGTCGAGAAAAACCTCAGCACTGAAATGATAATAGAGAACGAAGAACTTGATGCAATAAGTTAATACTTCATTTTGATCCATCAAGAAAAAGTCCAACTTTTCAACCAATAATGGTCTTTATCAACATTGGTATTGCAGAGGAGCCGGATAAAGGCTAAGGTCAGCTCAAAATACAAACAGGTATGATTTTCGGGCCCATTCACTGGATCAGGTCTGTTGGCAGGAAGATGCTAGAGGGGTCTTCCAGCTTCAAAATTTGGCTTAACAATTATTACCTTCACTTTGAAGGGCTTCCTCCTGTCTTTAGTAGGACTTCTTCAGCAATTTTTCCGAGCATCTGAAATGTCTCTCCTCCAGAATAAAGAAAATGTTCACTTTGCTGTCTATTGTAGATAGCCAAAGGATCATGACCAATTTATCACCCAATCCAGTCCTTGTCCAGTCCTCGTAAGTAGAGTCGGCTTCTGATTTGATTTGCTTGAGACGTTTCTCATGGGAGACTTGTCCGGTTGACTTCCTAAACTTTTTCTTGATCTCTTCAAGAAGAATTAGTACCTGGGGCAAGGAACAGAGCTTTGGCCATGGAAGTACGGCCACCACCGGGTCAGAACTCTTTTTGACAATCCCAAATATTAGATGATGCCCTCATCATGGTGAGCAGACCTTGACGTGTTCCTGAATCTTATGGACAGGTGTTTCATATATCTGGACACTAATTGTCATTCCTGACTTTTAAGACAACATCGTAATGAGAAATGTATCAGCTCGTTACCGGCTCCTAGAATTAATGCGCCTGCTAACACCTCCCTCAGCCTCTCGTGAACGGAGCAGCATTATGTTTATTAATTACGATTAATGGTAATGAACTCCACTCCATCTGCGGCCCGCAGATCTCATTACTGAGCTGTCACCAATCACTTCGTATAAACAGAGCTCGGATCAAGTCTCATTCTGTGCCAAAAAAGGAGAAGTCACGAAAACTGCCGGCTAGGAACATATAACGGTGTCCGACCAGACACCTCTGCTCCCTGACTCCCATGTTCCCTCCAGGCTCCTCTGTCCCCCTCTTCCAGACACCTCTCTTCCCTCCAGACTCCTCTCTTCCCTCCAGAACCATGTCTCCCTCCTACAGAAACCTCTGGCCTCCTCCAGACCCTCTTGCCCCATTCAGACCCTTTTGTCCTCACCAGAATCCTCTGTTGCCTCCAGTCTCCTTCCTCCAGACACCTCTCTTCCCTCCAGACACCTCTATTCCCTCCAGACTCCTCTATTCCCTCCAGAACCATATCTCCCTCCTACAGAAACCTCTGGCCTCCTCCAAACCTTCTTGCCCCATTCAGACCCTTTTATTCTCACCAGACTCCTCTGTTCCCTCCAGTCTCCTCTGTTCCCCTCCTCCAGACTCGACTCTTCCCTCCAGACTTCTCTCTTCCCTCCAGACTCCTCTCTTCCCTCCAGAACCATATCTCCCTCCTACAGAAACATCTGACCTCCTCCAGATCCTCTTGCCCCATTCACACCTGTTTGTGCTCACCAGCCTCCTCTATTGCCTCCAGTCTCCTCTGTTCCCCTCCTCCAGACTCCTCTCTTTCCTCCAGACTCTTCTCTTCACTCCAGACTCCTCAATTCCTTCCAGACTCCTCTCATCCCTCCAGAACCTTATCTCCCTCCTACAGAAACCTCTGGCCTCCGCCAAACCCTATTGCCCCATTCAGACCCTTTTGTCCTCACCAGACTCCTCTGTTCCCTCCAGTCTCCTCTGTCCCCCTCCTACAGAAACCTCCATCCCCTCCAGATCCCTTTATCCCTTCCATACTCATTATTTCCTCTAAAATCCCTTTGAGGAGGGGCATCACGTTGTATGATTCTTTTTTTGTTTTGTCTGCATTCTGGTAGCAGATCTAATAATGGGGTCGCTGTTGCGGTGTCAGTCTATGGTCAGAAAATTGGCATAGTGTGGCGGATTGATGATTTTATCTTCCAGACTGAAGGATGAACCCCAATGTTCGCTCCTCCCACATAGGGTGACAGGCGCTACAGCGTGTGCACAGCACGCCCGCGGGCCGCATACTGCACAATTCCTGTTGACTTGTATATTTAAAGCCGCCGCGGCCTCCTCTGTTTATAGTCATCAGATTGTAACCCAGATACGAGGCGCTCTACAAAGCCACCGCCGCACTCGCTGCGCGCCGCTGCCAATCACCCGGGATTTGTTTGCAATCACCCACATGTTCAGCACCAGATCCTTATCTGTGGAGCAAATCTCCGAGCTGCGCGGTTTACTATTTCCGCACGTGTCCAGGCCGCCAGTCAGACATGGGTATCTGCCATATGTGTGATGTGCCATGCAACGCGCTCTATGGATGGGGGCCTGAATAGGGGGTCTCAGCCCATTCTGAGAACTCGTCAGCACAGAGTATTTCAGGAGAGAAGCGCGCTGCTCTTGTGTGCTGAAGGCCTCTCAGACTCTCCGGGGTTAATGTGATCTGTATTATGCACAGGATTCCTGTTCTCTCCTTGAAGCGCAGAAATCTAAGAAGAAAATTAAAAGCCGCCGTCTCCTGACGAGTAATTAGATGAAGACCCCGGAGAAAGTAGCGAGAGCTGCGGGCACTGCGGCTCCTTACATGGGAGGAAAACCCCCATAATGTGCTGCGGTGCTCCGCAGTGCGGACCCTGATGACTCCCATCTGGGGGGAAGACACGGGCCGCACACCTATATAATGATGAGTATGTATCCTGGAGACCGGAGCGTAGACTGCGGAGAGCTGTCAGATCCCAACAGGCCAGCGTCTGATAGTCCAGAAAGTCCAACAGTCCGACATCAGAAACTCCAACAACCCGGCATCCATTGGTCCAGAAAGTCCAACAGTCCCGCATCACAAAGTCCAACAATCCGGCATCCGTTAGTCCAGAAAGTCCAACAGTCCAACATCCGATAGCCCAGAAAGTCCAACGGCCCGGCATCTGATAGTCCAGAAAGTTCAACAGCTCGGCATCCGATAGTTCAGAAAATCCACAGTCCAGCATCTGATAGTTCAGAAAGTCCAACAGCCAGTCATATGATAGTCTAGAAAGTCCAATAGCCCGGCATCCAATAGTCCTGAAAATCCAACAGCCCGGAATCCGATAATCCAGAAAGTCCAACAGCCCAGCATCCGATCGTCTGGAAAGTCCAACAGCCCGGCATCCGATAGTCCAGAAAATCCAACAGCCCATCATCAGATAATTCAGAAAGTTCAACAGCCCGGCATCCAATAATCCATAAAGTCCAACAGCTCAGCATCTCATAGTCCAGAAAATCCAACAGGCCGGCATTCGATAGTCTAGATATTTTTAGACTTTCTGGACTATTAGATACCTGGTGAATGCAGGGCTTTTCGACTTTCTAGAGTCTAGAACGTCGAAAAGCCCTACATTCAATAGTCCTGAAAGTCCATCAACCCGGGAACTAATAGTCCAGAAAGTCTAAAAGTTCGGCATCTGGTAATACAAAATGTCTGACGCCTGGAAACTACTTTTTCCAGAAGGTAAGACAGTCCAACATCTGAGAACTCAGATAGCCCAACAGCCCGGCACCGGATAGCCCAGAAAGTCTGACAACCCGGCACCTGATAGCCCAGAAAGTCCGACAGCCCGGCACCGGATAGCCCAGAAAGTCCGACAACCCGGCACCTGATAGTCTAGAAAGTCCGACAGCCCGGCACCTGATAGCCCAGAAAGTCCGACAGCCCGGCACCTGATAGCCCAGAAAGTCCGACAGCCCGGCACCTGATAGCCCAGAAAGTCCGACAGCCCGGCACCTGATAGCCCAGAAAGTCTCACAGCCCATCTCCTGATAGTCCATAAAGTCCAACAGCCTGGCACCTGATAGTCCAGAAAGTCCAACAGCCTGACACTTGATGATTTAGAAAGTCCGACAGACTGGCATCTGCTAGTCCAGAAAATCCAGCGCTGGTGGAGGAGATAAGCGGCTGCCAGAGTCTCAGAAAACAAAGGAGTCCTCCATCACCTCAAGAACCTTTAGGGCCGGGGAAACTCATATCTCGCGGACCATAATGTAATAATCAGTAACAGCCCCCACTGATTGCTGGGGTATATCATGTGACTGGGGGGGGACACTACACCTCAACCCCCCAAAGCTACACCCCATGTGATATCCTCATACAAAGCCCACAGTTGGCAGATTTATTGTTAACTGTTTCTTCCCCAGATCTCTGCTTGCGGTCTGTGAATGGGACCCCCTGGTTATTACTTGCACAGGTCCAGGCCTCAGACACCTCTGAATCTTGTAACTTCTCCTTGTTACTGATCTTGTACCATTCACAAGAGTCACCTCCAGAGCTGCACTCACAATTCTGCGGGAGTTCAAGTCTTCCTGACGCTCTGCTGTCTGTGGCGCAGTATAGTAGAAGCTGTAAGGTTCACACCAGGTGCCTGCTGCTACATGGCAGTCAGCAGCGGTGTGAACGCAGCTCTGGATGTGACTGGAGTAGCAGAAGAATTCCAATTCTGTACATGTTTTGTTGCATTCACATCAGGATTAGGGTCAATTAATAGAATAGCAAGTGTCGGGTGAACCCTCCCTGATGGGACTGTTGTCTTTACCAATGAGTTTTAATGTTTTCATGGAGTAGCCTAAAAGACAAGAGACACTTTTTTTTTTTTTTTACCTTGGCCAAACTTGGCGGTCCGGTACACCTCCTCCGCTGCCTTGTAGCCCAGCATCCTGCACACCACATCACCGTCCTTCTTATCCCAACCGTCGTCGCACACCGTACCCCAGCGCTTGTCGTGGTACACCTCGACGCGTCCTTCATGAGGACCAGATCCGTTCACCAGTCGTATCAGCCCTTCCTCGGCCGACCCTGGGGGAAAAAAAAACCAGATAATTTTTGTTATATTGCTTTAGATAAAAGTTCTAGCGCTGTTCATCCTGGGCCTCCTGATTCATGATTGGACTTTCACTAGTGGAAAACACTCTAGACCACCAGGGAATTAGTTATTAATCTTATTACTGCCCTACACCACCAGGGATATTACTTATTAAACTTTTCATTTCTCTAGACCACCAGGGATATTATTATTACATTTATTACTGCCCCCTGACTAACAGGGATGTTTCCATTAAAAGGGCTATCCACCAGCAGACATTTATCCACAAGAATAATGGACAGACATGGTACTCAGTGCAGGTACATGGGAGCCCATGCCATTCAGTATCTGTGCAGAGCACAAGCCCACCACAAGCTCAGCAGGACCAATGATATAACGATCAGCTATGAAGATTTTGTGACATTTTTTGATTTTCTGATTGGGGTGAGGAGCCCTTTAAGGGAGACCTGTGCAGGGTACTGAACATGGGCGAGAGTATAATCAGTAACATGTAGCGCTTGGCGAGCAGTAACTCATTGATTGGACGATGACTGACACATGGTTTATATTATATATTGGGGGGAGCGGCGGCACCAGCTGTACACCGTGTACACGGATTATTTCGCCCGGGGTCATTATGTCACACAGCTGGGATCAGACATCCACAGATTTACAGCTCATGTATTAGTCTGTGGCTAAAATGAAAATGGCGCAAAGATGTAAAAAAACAAAAACGAGGCGGCGCCAAGCGGTAAGGGGTTAAAATGATGCAACATTGTTACAAGATATCAGATCAATGTATCAATTACATGTTCTCATGGGGGAATGAAAGAAAAAGACACAAATACAGAGAAATCACTGGATTATAATGGGACATAAGGTATTTATCAGGGACCACCTACCAACGCACCAAGATACAGAAGGATCCCCAACACTCATACTCCAGAGCTGCACTCACTATTCTGCTGGTGCAGTCACTGGGAACATACATTACATTACTGATCCTGAGTTACATCCTGTATTATACTCCAGAGCTGCACTCACTATTCTGCTGGTGCAGTCACTGTGTACATACATTACATTACTGATCCTGAGTCACATAATGTATTATACCCCAGAGCTGCACTCACTATTCTGCTGGTGCAGTCACTGTGTACATACATTACATTACTGATCCTGAGTTACATCCTGTATTATACCCCAGAGCTGCACTCACTATTCTGCTGGTGCAGTCACTGTGTACATACATTACATTACTGATCCTGAGTCACATAATGTATTATACCCCAGAGCTGCACTCACTATTCTGCTGGTGCAGTCACTGTGTACATACATTACATTACTGAACCTGAGTTACATCCTGTATTATACCCCAGAGCTGCACTCACTATTCTGCTGGTGCAGTCACTGTGTACATACATTACATTACTGACCCTGAGTTACATCCTGTATTATACCCCAGAGCTGCACTCACTATTCTGCTGGTGCAGTCACTGTGTACATACATTACATTACTGATCCTGAGTTACATCCTGTATTATACTCCAGAGCTGCACTCACTATTCTGCTGGTGCAGTCACTGTGTACATACATTACATTACTGATCCTGAGTTACATCCTGTATTATACTCCAGAGCTGCACTCACTATTCTGCTGGTGCAGTCACTGTGTACATACATTACATTACTGATCCTGAGTTACATCCTGTATTATACCCCAGAGCTGCACTCACTATTCTGCTGGTGCAGTCACTGTGTACTTACATTACATTACTGATCCTGAGTTACCTCCTGTATTATACCCCAGAGCTGCACTCACTATTCTGCTGGTGCAGTAACTGTGTAGTGTACATACATTACATTACTGATCCTGAGTTACATCCTGTATTATACTCCAGAGCTGCACTCACTATTCTGCTGGTGCAGTCACTGTGTACATACATTACATTACTGATCCTGAGTTACATCCTGTATTATACTCCAGAGCTGCACTCACTATTCTGCTGGTGCAGTCACTGTGTACATACATTACATTACTGATCCTGAGTTACATCCTGTATTATACTCCAGAGCTGCACTCACTATTCTGCTGGTGCAGTCACTGTGTACATACATTACATTACTGATCCTGAGTTACCTCCTGTATTATACTCCAGAGCTGCACTCACTATTCTGCTGGTGCAGTCACTGTGTACATACATTACATTACTGATCCTGAGTTACATCCTGTATTATACTCCAGAGCTGCACTCACTTTTCTGCTGGTGCAGTCACTGTGTACATACATTACTGATCCTGAGTTACATCCTGCATTATACTCCAGAGCTGCACTCACTATTCTGCTGGTGCAGTCTCTGTGTATATACATTACATTACTGATCCTGAGTTACCTCCTGTATTATACCCCAGAGCTGCACTCACTATTCTGCTGGTGCAGTCACTGTGTACATACATTACTGATCCTGAGTTACCTCCTGTATTATACCCAAGAGCTAGACTCACTATTCTGCTGGTGCAGTCACTGTGTACATACATTACATTACTGATCCTGAGTTACACCCTGTATTATACCCCAGAGCTGCACTCACTATTCTGCTGGTGCAGTCACTGTGTACATACATTACATTACTGACCCTGAGTTACCTCCTGTATTATACCCCAGAGCTGCACTCACTATTCTGCTGGTGCAGTCACTGTGTACACACATTACATTACTGATCCTGAGTTACCTCCTGTATTATACTCCAGAGCTGCACTCACTATTCTGCTGGTGCAGTCACTGTGTACATACATTACTGATCCTGAGTTACATCCTGTATTATACTCCAGAGCTGCACTCACTATTCTGCTGGTGCAGTCACTGTGTACACACATTACATTACTGATCCTGAGTTACCTCCTGTATTATACCCCAGAGATGCATTCACTATTCTGCTGGTGCAGTCACTGTGTACATACATTACATTACTGATCCTGAGTTACCTCCTGTACTATACTCCAGAGCTGCACTCACTATTCTGCTGGTGCAGTCACTGTGTACATACATTACATTACTGATCCTGAGTTACATCCTGTATTATACTCCAGAGCTGCACTCACTATTCTGCTGGTGCAGTCTCTGTGTATATACATTACATTACTGATCCTGAGTTACCTCCTGTATTATACCTCAGAGCTGCACTCACTATTCTGCTGGTGCAGTAACTGTGTAGTGTACATACATTATATTACTGATCCTGAGTTACATCCTGTATTATACCCCAGAGCTGCACTCACTATTCTGCTGGTGCAGTCACTGTGTACATACATTACTGATCCTGAGTTACATCCTGTATTATACTCCAGAGCTGCACTCACTATTCTGCTGGTGCAGTCTCTGTGTATATACATTACATTACTGATCCTGAGTTACACCCTGTATTATACCCCAGAGCTGCACTCACTATTCTGCTGGTGCAGTCACTGTGTACATACATTATATTACTGATCCTGAGTTACCTCCTGTATTATACCTCAGAGCTGCACTCACTATTCTGCTGGTGCAGTCACTGTGTACATACATTACATTACTGATCCTGAGTTACCTCCTGTATTATACCTCAGAGCTGCACTCACTATTCTGCTGGTGCAGTCACTGTGTACATACATTACGTTACTGATCCTGAGTAACATCCTGTATTCTACTCCAGAGCTGCACTCACTATTCTGCAGGTGCAGTCACTGTGTACATACATTACAATACTGATCCTGAGTTACATCCTATATTATACCCAAGAGCTGCACTCACTATTCTGCTGGTGCAGTAACTGTGTACATACATTACTGATCCTGAGTTACATGCTGTATTATACCCCAGAGCTGCACTCACTATTCTGCTGGTGCAGTCACTGTGTGCATACATTACATTACTGATCCTGAGTTACATCCTGTATTATACCCCAGAGCTGCACTCACTATTCTGCTGGTGTAATGATGTGAGCCATATCACTGAGTGTCCCTGTGTGATTTCTGCTCTGAGGTGTCCTTTTCTCTCGGTGTATGAGGCTCTGAGCGGCCGTGTGGTGTCGGTGCTTTATACGATTTGAGCTCTTTTATTATGTATGATGGGAACAGTCTAATATTTCCTGCGCTTATTTTTATGCCGTGTTCTAGAGTTCCTCTTGGCCGCGGTCTCGGCATTAGACATATTGGATGGTGTGGAGTCTTGGTCGGTGGCCATAGACTGGACAGGAGAGAGCGCAGAGCTGGAGTACGGGAGGAGGCCGGCTGGCCGCACTACTCTACACATGTAGCAGGGCTGAGTTCGTCCAGTGTAGCAGAGTTGTATTTGTATAACGAAGCTGAAATGAAGGCCTCTCCCTGTACATCATCTGTAGTATAAGCTCCCATTTGCCCAGAATTAGGGTCTCTGCTCCTGCACCCCTGCTCTCGGGGTCTTTGCCAATAATTTTGAATCTCCCTTTTTTGCTCACGTCGATGATTGGCCAAGGTCCCAACTACCTGTGAGGCCGAAGACTGTCATCGTCTTTGGAGAATTTTTCTTTTATTCTGTTCCAGTTAGTAATAATTAATTCCAATTATTTCCAGCTAAATATTTGTGACCCCCATTTTTTCTCAATTTTAGTAGATATTTTATACAATTTTTTTCTTTGTTTTTTTCTTTGATGAAACTTTATTACATTGCTGTTTTCACAGCTCTTCTGGTCAACAGATCACAGGGCTGGCGTCGGCTCCAGACAGGGGCTGCCACCAGACTTGGGGTTCTGGGCAAACATGGCCTTTGCTTATTTAGTTGAAGGTGGGGAAGACTCAATTGAAAGGTCGGCCATTTCCGAATGGTTCGTAAGGAGTGACATATCTCTTTCTTGCGACAGATGATGTCTCTGAGGAGGACCAGACATGATGAACATCAAAGCCAGACCCTTTTGTTCAGGCAGGTTTCTATCATCTGTCCCCAGCATATGCCTGCTCGAGTGAATTGAGCGTGTACGTGTCTGTATGGTCAAGAGAGTTAGCTGGAAACCGAACGAGCTTGCAATATGGCCGACAGCTAAACCGATGATTGACATTAAAAACTGGTGACCAGTAACATATGGGAGAGAGGACCTCATAGCCAAGGCAATATAGGAGCCCACCGTTCCCATTCCGTGGAGGACAAGTTCTCATCCCAGGGGCCCATTACTTGGTGTCTGGGTGGTGTTGGGAGGTGGATGAAGCTATTTGAGGACCAACTTGAGCAGGGGCAGGGTGGTGTTGGGAGGTGGATGAAGCTATTTAAGGACCAACTTGAACAGGGGCAGGGTGATGTTGGCAGGTGGATGAAGCTATTTGAGGACCAATTTGAGCAGGGGCAGGGTGGTGTTGGGAGGTGGATGAAGCTATTTAAGGACCACCTTGAGCAGTGGCAGGGTGGTGTTGGGAGGTGGATGAAGCTATTTGAGGACCAACTTGAGCAGGGGCAGGGTGGTGTTGGGAGGTGGATGAAGCTATTTGAGGACCACCTTGAGCAGGGGCAGGGTGGTGTTGGGAGGTGGATGAAGCTATTTGAGGACCACCTTGAGCAGGGGCAGGGTTGTGTTGGGAGGTGGATGAAGCTATTTGAGGACCAACTTGAGCAGGGGCAGGGTTGTGTTGGGAGGTGGATGAAGCTATTTGAGGACCACCTTGAGCAGGGGCAGTGTGGTGTTGAGAGGTGGATGAAGCTATTTGAGGATCAACTTAAGCAGGGGCAGGGTGGTGTTGGAAGGTGGATGAAGATATTTGAGGACCAACTTGAGCAGGGGCAGGGTGGTGTTGGGAGGTGGATGAAGCTATTTGAGGACCAACTTGAGCAGGAGCTCCATAATGAATAAAACGTTTCCAGTAATGGAGATGGTGTCCACGTCTTTATCCACGGGGGAAGTGGTGAAGACGAGCTCCTTCTGTCTAGACACGTAGTACCCAGCTTAGTGTCTCCGTTAGTGATTTCTCAGGGTTAATCCCGCAGGGCACCACCCACAGGTTGATAAAAACAATATCTTATTGGATCAACACGTTGTCCTGCCAAAATGTTCTCGCTTCGCCAACAGCTCGTAAAAGCGGTTTCCTTTAGGGATCTCTTCGGGACTAATAAAACTGTTTTATATTGAGTTGCACCAGCTCGGAGCCTGGGATAGAAGAAGAGGCGCTCTCCGGTACAGGTGCCGCAGCCAAGCGGGTGTATCCGTCAGCCGTAAACCTGCCACAGAGGAACTTAATAAACCCTTTATCGGGGCTTTCCCGATAAGTGCCGAAGATTGACCTTGAGCCTACGGAGCCTCAATGTACGTGAAGCTCAAGTCTTCATGGTGATGAAAAGTCTTCCCGGAGGATTTCCTAATCATCACATTAAGCTCCAAAGAACAGAAACCCCAGAACATTTCCAACTTTTTTTTTTAACAAAAGTTTTCTTTAACCCATTTGCTGCTGGAGAATTTAGAACACTTTTCGACACAAAACCAAAAAAATCTGTTTGTGCCATGCAAAATCTGAAAAACACCTAAAACTCCTAAAAATAAAAGTACAAGATGTGCAGAACCCGCACACAAAATCACCGCAAGTGAAGCGAACAAAACCTCTGCTAATATTCACAACAACAAACGGCTTACTGTGCGTGGGGCATGATGACATGTGCAATCGCGCAGCCCCTCTAATTGGGGAAGGGGGGAGTTCACCTTCTTTAATGGTGGTACTTTTTTCTGGATGGTCTGATCAGGGACAGACTACATTGACAGCAGTGCAAACTGGAGCTCTTTTCATGCTTCTGTGTGGCTCTCACTAAGCCTTGGGGCGGCAGAGCACTAGATATAGAGAGCGCTACTCACCCCCACTTACTAGCTAGCTATGATGCAGCAACTGCTGTCGAGATTATGCTGCATGCATAATGACATATAAAACTATTTGTATTCGCACGTTAGGTATCTGCTTGTTATTTCCACCATGACAGGAACAATATTAACCTATTAGAACCAGTAAAGGATTCAGCAGCTTCAAACAGTTCTGGACACAACAGTGATATTTAGATGACATAAGTCCTATATTTTTGTATGAGAGTGATGGACTTTTTTTTGTAATGCCCCGAAAATCACTTTAATCAATTCAACCACAATCTCTGCAGTAGTGACTGATGTACAGATCTTTCATGCCTCCGTTAAGAGAGCCATTTACCTTTTTTAATGGGGAGAAGGTAATAAGCTGGTGACAGATACAAAGATCAGACATGTTAAAATCCAACATGCCCAATCTTTCTTTGCCACTGGCTGATGTAGGGGAGAGTCAGGAGAGTGCTATGCATACTATTTCCTCAGATAAGACACTATTGTACCAAAAACTGAGTCTGAAGGTGTCATGTGAGGTCTTCTAGATTGCTCCATGGCCCCTTTAAGTAAAAAATAAATAAAGGGGTCTGATCTAGTGACTAATTCCCTTGTAGAAATTGGCCATAAGACATCTAATATACCAAAGAAAATGAATTAGAGCCGGATTCCTGAGTGCGGCGGTGCCTTCTAGACGTTGGCACAGAGTAGGTGCCCGCATGTTCCACCACCTGTGAATGGAATTCTGATCAAACCTTGGAAGAACTGAACCTTTCTGAAAAGTTCCATTCATTTCTTCCATGTCCAGGTTGGGAGGTGGGGGGCGTTAGTGAAGCTCATTTCATGTTCGATGTTCGTCTTCTGGAAGGAATGCCGTCTCGTTCTCGTGAAAACTTCCTCTGTCCGGCCGTAAACAGATTCTTTTATGTTGGAAAGGGTCCCCCCCCCCCGAAAATATTCTGATCTCAGTCTTCTCATCGATCAGAGGGATTCCAAAAGCAGGTGTTCACTCTCTGCGCAGCACCACCGCTGGAGAAATGAGGTATTACACAGTGCTCACATTATGGCTGCAGGACTGTTCACAAGCATTGCATCTTCTTGTTGGAGTTGTAGAGTTTTCTCCGATATCTGCTACTATATAGACGCAAAATGCACAATGTATAGCAGTAAAGTGAGGGAACAGTTACGGTTATATGGTTATATAGGCGATGGGCAAATTGGCACTATTGTCACGTGTGTTACCACTAGAGGGCGCTGTATGTTCACTCTCCAGGTTGCTATTTGTCAGTAATATGTATTGTCACTAGAGGGCGGTATTGTCACATTTATGTGCTGTGTGTGTTACCACTAGAGGGCGCTGAGTGTTCTCATTTCTGGGCACTATTGTCATGTGTGTGTTACCACTGGAGGGCGCTGTGTGTTCTCATTTTTGGGGTCACCATTGTTAGATGTTCTTGTAGCCACTAGAGGGCGCTGTGCCAGCGGATATTTTCGGTTGTGTTCGGTTTGGCGGTTTGGATCTGGTCACTTCAGTTTTGTTTACTGCACTTGATTCCTAATAGGTTTTAATGACAAGTTTTTCATTCTTTTACAGAGAAAATACCCAGAACATTATAGCAGACGTATGTTATAATCCTCAGGTCCCTGCTCTCCATGTACTGGTTTCCTGCTGAGCTTGTGCAGCAGATAATATGAACAAGAAAAGCTGCAGTGTAAAGCATAGGGAAGGACAGCCTCAGTCACTGATGGGCCAGAAACACCTATTCCAGACTAAAAATCTGTGCTCTAATGGAGAATAGCGGCAGTGTAAAGCATGGGGGGGGGCAGATAATTATTGCCCATGTTACTTATGGGTTGTAACAAGAACTATGTCTTCAAAATTTTTAAGGTTTTTTTTTATACCAGAGCCAGGTGAATGGACGGGAAGATGTGGAGCAAACTTTGAGTTTACAGTCCAGAAATAACAATTGATAAAGTGGGAATTGTCACCACTAGGGGGCTCCACATTCTTTGCTATGTAATATAAGGACCTTATACTTGTGGGTTTTTTTGTTGGTAGAGAAGTTTCTTTTTTCCTAAAACTGAATTAAAATCTATAAAGATGACATTTTCCATAATAAAGATGAGTTTATATGTGGATTCTCTCATTAAATGGTTATTATAGACATATGAGAAGGATTTGGGGGGGGGGTAGTGATGGAGGGAGGTGGTCCACATCCTGGTCATTTGATCTCCTCCTCCACTTGTAAGACAGTTAAAAATGACCCCCATACAAAGACAGACAGTTCTCCCACCTGGACTGATGTCCATTGCCCACTTGATTTTGCTGGGTGTCTATGAAGAGCGCTGAGTCCCGCTGACACTGCAGGGTGAGTAGCAGAGGGCTTCCCTCCACTCTGGGGACAGTTGCAGAGGGCAAGATCAGTGGCTGTTCATCTTAGAGGAAGCTGTGCCTACCTGTAAGGATAGGAAGAAAAACCTCACCAGAGGGCAGGGGTGAGGTAGCCAGAGAGTAGGGGTGAGGTAGCCAGAGAGCAGGGGTGAGGTAGCCAGAGAGCAGGGGTGAGGTAGCCAGAGAGCAGGGGTGAGGTAGCCAGAGAGTAGGGGTGAGGTAGCCAGAGAGTAGGGGTGAGGTAGCCAGAGAGTAGGGGTGAGGTAGCCAGAGAGTAGGGGTGCGTTAGCCAGAGAGTAGGGGTGAGGTAGCCAGAGAGTAGGGGTGAGGTAGCCAGAGAGCAGGAGTGAGGTAGCCAGAGAGTAGGGGTGAGGTAGCCAGAGAGTAGGGGTGAGGTAGCCAGAGAGTAGGGGTGAGGTAGCCAGAGAGCAGGAGTGAGGTAGCCAGAGAGTAGGGGTGAGGTAGCCAGAGAGCAGGGGTGAGGTAGCCAGAGAGCAGGGGTGAGGTAGCCAGAGAGTAGGGGTGAGGTAGCCAGAGAGTAGGGGTGAGGTAGCCAGAGAGCAGGGGTGAGGTAGCCAGAGCGTAGGTGTGAGGAGTGCCCCCTAAAGTCAAGAGAGACTGTTTTATCTCAGGTGAAGGGCTGCGGAGCCGTATTACCCGAGTGGCCTGAGTACATTGGATGCTGAGGAATTCCCGCAGAGTGTAAACCTGCTGAAGACGAGTGTGTACAAGCGCAGCCGGAGACAGAGGTGGCCGAGAAGTGGATGAAGGGGGCAGCGCGTCCTGTTATCAAGTGGCCAAGAGAAGGATGATTATTGGAGGAGAATTGCAGAGACTTTTACCTACTGCTGCAACATTTAAGCCAAGTGTCATGATCCATGCTGGATCAGGACTGATAAATAGCACAGGTAACCTTTTTTTTTTTTTCCTAAGCTGTGCTTAAGGTTGGTTTTTGCCCCCGGTGGCCATTAGGATTATTGCACTGTGGTGTCATTTGTTCTAAGTTTGCCTCGGTGGTGGTGAGCATCATTGCACTCTAGTTTCTTTAGTTAAGTGCACATGATTACAATGCAGGTGTGATTGCTGGCTCTGCTATAAAAGAGTCACAGGTGTTGCAATCAGGGTTGGTGATAGTGTTCTGTTATGAATGGGTCACCGAGGAGAAAAAAGCAAAACAAGCTAAGTCACAGAAAACCAGAGAGGTTGGTAACTATGCAGATTGCAGATCCCTGATCTTACCACACAACTAGCAGTAGCCGTGGAACATGCCTGCGATGTTCCTAGACGCCTCGTCATGGCCGGAGGACTAAATAAACTTAAAGCAAGAAAAGGGAAAACTAACTGCCCCAGAGCAGACCCCAAAGGAATAGACAGCCCCCACACATGTATTGATGGTGAAACAAGATGAAGGCACAAACACAGGCAGGAAAATAGGCTGAGCAAATGATGGGGCCCAAACTAACTAGACAGGAAAGGAAAGAAAAGACACTGTCTGCAACCTGCAAAAAACCCTACAAAAATAATGTCCAACACTTCTGATAGCAAAATTAACCCTAGACTTCTCCCACTATATCAGCACTCTGAAATATTCTGAGACAGAGCAAAAAGAGACCGAACTAGTAAGGGACAAAAAGCCAATTGGCAAAATACTGATAAATAAGAGTGGAAATTCAGCTCAGCCCCCAGCCGGGGCTGGCAGACCACACAAAAAACTGAATAGACAAACAAAATCAAGTGTGAACATTAGCAGAAAAACTTAGCTTTAGATGACTGGAACAGAGCTGAAAACCAAGAGCTGACAAGCCAGAAGGAATCACCAGCAACTGAATAGGGCATCGGCTGTCTTAAATCCAATCTGAGAATCCTGAGATCCAATCGTCATCCTCATTCTCAGGTGGCAGATCTCCACCGATCAAACCAGCCGCACCACCTCCCGTCACCACCAGAGGGAGTCCAGAAGGGGAACTCACAACTGGTGAACCAGAGAATGAACTCACAACAGTGTTCATTTCAACCATCCTTGGTGGAGGAAGGAGCTGGAGAGCGTTTCTTGCAGCACTGTCTTAGCCCTGGTGTGAAAGGAGTCATATGGGATTTCCTTGTAGCTCTGACAGAGCATGGTGGCAGCGATTCAGAAGGAGAGCTGCATGCTGGTGGTGGACTCTGTTGCCAGGAGCAAGTGCAACAGAGTAAAGCTAAGTGGTGTTTCCCTGTTTGTGTTTTTCCTTAGTGTGTATTAGTACAGCGGTGGGGCCAGTGCCTGCGCCACCCAGCTCCCTAGCAAGGGATAGGTGTAGAGTGTGCTAGGGAGACAGGTTCCTGATCGGTGCCCGGTGCGGAACCGGCATAGGGAATGTTAGGAGCATTAGGGACACTGACTCAGGGGAGTACAGGAGGTCTACACATCCCCTTTCCCTATCGCAGGGCCCACCGTTGTAACTGTTTCCCTTCCCTTTGTCTTGTTGTTTTAGTTACCGGCCTGCGAGTCGTGTCACACAGGACAGTATTACATGCCGCGTCCTGTTGTTCTAGTTACTGGCCTGCTGGTCGCGTCACACAGGACGGGTCCACGTGACACCAAGTACTTCATGTGAGCAAAATTCTTTGCTTCTGCTGTTGAAGGAAATGGTACCGTGTCCTTCACCTCCACTGGAGGAAAATCTCCAGCCACTGCTTCCCGAGAATCTGCCTCCAGAGATAAAAGGGGTGTTACCAGGGTGAGACATGTAGATCAGGAGAGCAGACTGTTAGTCACTACATGTCTGACACTGGTAACGCCCCTTAAGCTCTGGAGGCAGATTCTCAGGTAGATCTATGTTCCGCCCAAAAATGTGGATTTCTCTGGAATAAGACTTTGGATTGCAGATATCATGGTATCATTTTATTCAGCTTCCTATGACCTACATGTCCATATAGACGGCTTAGGAGGGTTGATCCTACTGACACATTCTTTTAATCTAATATTTCTGTATATTAAGTCTTTCTTAAAAGAGTCCTCATAACGTACAGAGGACTGGGGGAGGAGATCATTGAGCTGAGCAGGCAGGAGCCAGGTAATCCCAAGCCAGAGTTTGATTTTTAAGGTTGACAAGGGCAGTTCTGCTTGGATTTTGGGGCAATCCCTCGAGAGATTGGACGCAGGTCTTAAACATTCCTTATGGCAGGAAAGTATCTATACCAGGTGTCAGAATTTTTCTTTGTGACGTTCACCACTTGGAGGAACTTTCTGTCCATTGTATACACAGAGCTCAGACCCTTCAGTCTTAGTATTGGTGGAATCCCAAAGACAGAGCTTAAACCAAGAAGTGGGACCCACTTTTAGGCAAAAAACACAAAAAGAATTGTCCTAAAGCCAAATTGGATATAATTCCACACCAAACATAAAAAAGAGGGTGGACAAAAGTATTGGCACTGTTCGAAAAATCATGTGATGCTTCTCTAATTTGTGTAATTAACAGCACCTGTAACTTACCTGTGGCACCTAACAGGTGTTGGCAATAACTAAATCACACTTGCAGCCAGTTGACATGGATTAAAGTTGACTCAACTTCTGTCCTGTGTCCTTGTGTGTATCACATTGAGCATGGAGAAAAGAAAGAAGACCAAAGAACTGTCTGAGGACTTGAGAAACCAAATTGTGAGGAAGCATGAGCAATCTCAAGGCTACATATCCATCGCCAAAGACCTGAATGTTCCTGTGTCTACCGTGCGCAGTGTCATCAAGAAGTGTAAAGCCCATGGCACTGTGGCTAACCTCCCTAGATGTGGACGGAAAAGAAAAATTGACAAGAGATTTCAACGCAAGATTGTGCGGATGTTGGATAAAGAACCTCGACTAACATCCAAACAAGTTCAAGCTGCCCTGCAGTCCGAGGGTACAACAGTGTCAACCCGTACTATCCGTCGGCGTCTGAATGAAAAGGGACTGTATGGTAGGAGACCCAGGAAGACCCCACATCTTACCCCGAGACATAAAAAAGCCAGGCTGGAGTTTGCCAAAACTTACCTGAAAAAGCCTAAAATGTTTTGGAAGAATGTTCTCTGGTCAGATGAGACAAAAGTAGAGCTTTTTGGGCAAAGGCATCAACATAGAGTTTACAGGAGAAAAAAAGAGGCATTCAAAGAAAAAAACACGGTCCCTACAGTCAAACATGGCGGAGGTTTCCTGATGTTTTGGGGTTGCTTTGCTGCCTCTGGCACTGGACTGCTTGACCGTGTGCATGGCATTATGAAGTCTGAAGACTACCAACAAATTTTGCAGCATAATGTAGGGCCCAGTGTGAGAAAGCTGGGTCTCCCTCAGAGGTCATGGGTCTTCCAGCAGGACAATGACCCAAAACACACTTCAAAAAGCACTAGAAAATGGTTTGAGAGAAAGCACTGGAGACTTCTAAGGTGGCCAGCAATGAGTCCAGACCTGAATCCCATAGAACACCTGTGGAGAGATCTAAAAATGGCAGTTTGGAGAAGGCACCCTTCAAATATCAGGGACCTGGAGCAGTTTGCCAAAGAAGAATGGTCTAAAATTCCAGCAGAGCATTGTAAGAAACTCATTGATGGTTACCGGAAGCGGTTGGTCGCAGTTATTTTGGCTAAAGGTTTTGCAACCAAGTATTAGGCTGAGGGTGTCAATACTTTTGTCTGGCCCATTTTTTGAGTTTTGTGTGAAATGATCAGTGTTTTGCTTTTTGCTTCATTCTCTTTTGTGTTTTTTCATTTAAGACAAATTAAATGAGGATAATACCAAAGAATTTGTGTTTGCAATCATTTTCAGGAAGAAACTGAGTATTATCTGCCAAAATTGCAGGGGTGTCAATACTTTTGACCACAACTGTACCAAGAAAGCAAAGGAGTTTGGGGAGAAAACTTCAGATCTAGGGTCCCAGGATGAAGTTTTGGGAGTCATCACCACTAAGGGGCTTCGCATTCTCCGCTGTGTAATATACCGATCTTATACTTGTGATTTTTGTTGGCAGAGAAGATTCTATTTTGCTATAACTGAATTAAAATGTATAAAGATGACATTTTCCACAATGTAGAAGAGTTTACACGCGAATTCCACCAATAAATGGTTATATAGAATTATGAAAAAGATGTGTGGCCGATTATGTGTAATGATGATGGGAGGGGGACAGGGGTCCATGTGCCGGCCATTAGATACCTTTCTACATATTGAGCAGTTCTCGGCGGAATCTGGTCGGGAGAAAGGGAGTTGGGGAGAGGGAGACAGTAAGCAAGGAGGCTGAGGACAGGGAGTCAGGGAGGATGATAGGGAGCCGGTGGCGACTGAGATAAAGGGTGTCGGGAGGAGACAGAGAGCAGGTGATGGCAGGAAGACAGGGAGTCACAGGAAGGAGACAGGGAGTCGTGGACAGCTGGGAGACAGGTAGTCGGAAGAGGAAGATGAGAGTCGGGATAGAGAGACAGGGAGATGGTGGCTGCTGTGAGATGGAGAGTCTGGGGAGGGAGCTGGAGATAGGGAGTCTGGGGTGGCCAGAAGACAGGGAGTCAGAGGAGCGAGATAGGGAGTCAAGAGCAGCCAAGAGACAGGGAGTTGGGAAAAGAAGACAGGGAGCTGGCCGGGACACGAGCAGTCAAGGCAGGGAGATAGGGAGCCAACGTCAGCCGGAAGGCAAGCAGTCAAGGGAGGGAGATAGGGAGCCAACGCCAGCCGGAAGACAAGCAGCCAAGGGAGGGAGATAGGGAGCCAACGCCAGCCGGAAGACAAGAAGTCAATCGAAGGAGATAGGGAGCCAACTGCACCTTCAGCCCAATCCCACCTCTTCCCTCCCACCTCTTCCCTCCCTTGTCCTCCCCTCTTTTGAAGTCCACTCCATCCGCATCCATTCTCCATTCAACCTCCAAGTGGCCGTCATATACCGACCTCCAGGCCCGACCATTTCCTTTATTGACCAATTCTCTACCTGGCTCCTTCACTTTCTCTCTGCTGACATTCCCACCATCATCATGGGTGACTGTCATGTCGGACGCTGTTCACACCACAGCTTCCGGCAGGCAGAGGTAGTTCCACCTCCAGCCACTATAGCCTCAGTGGCGCCGGCTTGATCTTCAGGCTCTCGGGGGTTAATCCTGCTGGAGACCAGGTTGGAAGGTTAGTCACGCCCACGGTCTTTAAATAGTCATACTGGCATATGGGCGTCGCCGATTATAGCTTGTGTTTTCATACCAAGTGGTTCCGGTCTGGAGTGGAGGTGTTGCAGAGAGAGAGATTCGTATCTGGTGTCGTATGATTCGTCGTTATCCTTTCTCCTTCCCATATTTGTGTTTAGTTGTGCCCTGTTCACATTACTGTATATTCCTGTGTGTGTGCGGTGCAGTTTAAGTTCTCCCTGTCTGTCTTATTTGTGTGGGGGCTTTGGTGGTTTGTCTCCTCACTGGGTGGAGGGTGGAGGGTTAAGTGCAGGGCTGAGCAGGAGATAAGGAAAGGGTGGAGGCTCAGGCCTTTGCACCTTCAGCAAAAACCCTGGGTTGAGGGTCAGACAGGGTTTCCCCTAGTGAAAGGGACACCACAGGGGCCCCGGGTATTTCTGCCTTAGTTGTCCTAAGCCCCGCGTGACATTATAATCGGCCCACATTTTTTCAGGAGTCCATGGATCCCATGGATTCCATAACCCGCCAGTTGGCGGCGCTGTCCTTACAGGTCTCCGAGTTGAAAGGGGCAGTTCAGCAGCAGGTCCTGGTAGTAGCAAAGGTGCAAACGGCATCTGCAGGTATCGGTGCAGAGCCGAAGTTTCCGCTGCCAGAACGATTTTCAGGCGATCGCAGCAAATTTGTCGTATTTCGGGAGGCCTGCAAGTTATACTTCCGCATGCGGCCAATCTCCTCAGGTAATGAGGCCCAGCGAGTAGGGCTGGTGTTGTCATTACTGAGTGGTGACCCCCAAGGATGGGCATTTTCCTTACCAGCTGACTCTGCTACATTTCATTCGGTCGATAATGTTTTTTCTGCCCTCGGGCTCATTTACGATGACCCTGACCGACTGGCTCTAGCGGAATCTAAAATCCGCGCCCTCCGCCAGGGGGAGCGCTTGGCAGAAGACTATTGTTCGGAATTTCGCCGCTGGGCTGTAGACACACAGTGGAATGACCCAGCACTGCGGAGCCAGTTTATTCATGGGGTATCAGGGAGGGTGAAACAAGCCCTCCTGATGTATGAGACTCCGGCATCATTGGAGTCTGCCATGAGTTTGGTGATACGTATTGATCGCCGTTTTCGTCAGGGGGCACAGGAGACGCTACCTCTGGGGAAAAACAGAGGTGCAGGTGTGGTTGAAGTAGATGAGTCCCCTGAACCTATGCAGATTGCTGGCGTGGCACAGGTTCAGCCTCGCGCTCCGGGATTCCGGAAGCCCGGAGCATGTTTCTACTGTGGTAAAAGAGGTCATTATGTTAACGTTTGCCCGGTACTACCTAAGAGGGTCACATCGGCGGAAAACTGTTAAGCTCAGAGGGTATGGAGGAGACCCAACTGAGCGTATGCATATCCTCCATGATGGTATCTCAATGTATGCTCCCTGGCAAGGTTATTATCGCCGGCAGAGAGCTACCTATATCAGTGTTTGTGGATAGCGGTTCCGCTACCAATCTCATAGATGAGGAGTTTGCACACACCGCCGGGTTTAAGATCGAAAAACTTCCTCACCCCATACAGGTGGTGACCATTAATGCTGTTCCCCTCCCTCAAGGGGAGATTACTGAGTTTGTGGCAGAGGTGAAACTCCACATTGGGGTCCTACATTCTGAGTCGGTTACATGTAGGGTCCTCCGTAATCTCCCAGCTCAAATGGTCCTGGGTTTTCCATGGCTGTCCAGGCACAACCCGGTAATTGATTGGAAAACTCAGGACATAGTCCAATGGAGTGGTTTCTGCCAAGACAATTGCTTGGCCACATGTGTGTCCGCCGTGACGCCCAGCCTGCCGGAGGCTTTGCAGGATTTCGCGGATGTTTTCTCTGAGAAGGGTTGCTCAGAACTGCCTCCACATAGAACCTATGACTGTGCGATTAGGTTAAAACCCAGGGCCAAATTACCAAAGGCCAGGATGTTTAATATTTCGGGTCCTGAGAGGCAAGCTCTGAAAGACTACATCGCGGAGAGTCTGAGCAAAGGACACATCCGGCCTTCGTCCTCGCCTGTAGCCGCGGGGTTTTTCTTCATTAAGAAGAAAGATGGGGGGTTACGCCCGTGTCTGGATTTCCGAGAGTTAAACCAGATTACTATCCGTGATCCCTACCCAATGCCGTTGATCCCGGATTTGTTCAACCAGGTAGCGGGGGCGAAATGGTTTTCCAAGCTGGACCTCAGGGGGGCGTATAACCTCATAAGGGTCCGTCAGGGGGATGAGTGGAAGACGGCGTTTAACACTCCTGAGGGTCATTTTGAGAGTCTGGTTATGCCGTTTGGGTTGACCACCGCGCCTGCCGTTTTCCAACATTTTATTAATGATGTATTTGCTCATGTCCTGGGGAGATTTGTGATTGTATACCTGGATGATATCCTCATTTATTCTAGCGATCGGGACACTCATTTGGAGCATGTTAGGCAGGTGTTACAGTTGCTCCGGGAGAACCAGCTCTATGCTAAGCTGGAAAAATGTTTATTTTTTGTCCAGGAGTTGCCCTTTTTGGGATATATTGTGTCCGCAGCCGGTTTTAAAATGGACACCGCTAAGGTGCAAGCGGTGCTGCAATGGGAGAGGCCGGAGAGTCTGAAAGCACTCCAGCGGTTCCTTGGGTTTGCGAATTATTATAGGAAATTTATAAAACACTTTTCGACTGTCGCCAAACCGCTCACGGACATGACAAAAAAGGGTGCCGATCTGGCGAACTGGCCTGAGGTGGCTATACGTGCATTTGAGCGTCTGAAGAATAGTTTTGCTTCAGCCCCCATTCTGGTGCAACCAGACGTGTCTAAACCTTTTGTTGTAGAGGTTGATGCATCGGAGGTGGGAGTGGGGGCAGTACTGTCTCAAGGCTCGTCCTTGAGCGAGATGCATCCATGCGCCTACTTCTCCAAGAAGCTGTCGCCGGCCGAACGGAATTATGATATCGGCAACAGGGAGTTGTTGGCCATCAAACTGGCTTTTGAGGAATGGCGACACTTCTTGGAGGGGGCGGCTCACCAGGTCACAGTTATCACCGACCATAAGAATCTGCTCTATCTGGAGTCGGCCAAGCGTCTGTCTCCTAGGCAGGCTCGCTGGGCATTGTTTTTTACTCGTTTCAATTTTCTTGTGACGTACCGTCCCGGGGCTAAAAACACCAAGGCGGATGCTTTGTCTAGGTGTTTTCCGGGGGGAGAACCTCGGGAAGGGCCGGTACCCATCCTCCAGAAAGGGGTAGTGGTCTCGGCTCTCACGACGGAGGTAGAGGCGGAGATTGCCGAGGCCCAAGAGGAGGTACCACCAGGACTTCCCGCCAACAAATCAATTGTACCCCTGCATCTTCGGCTTAAGGTGTTGAAGGAACACCACGATTCGGTACTGGCTGGTCATCCAGGGGTGAAGGGCACCTTAGAGCTGGTATCGCGTCGTTTCTGGTGGCCCAAAATCCGGCAGGACGTGGTCTCGTACGTGGCAGCTTGCATCACGTGCGCTAGGGCTAAGTCACCCCGAACCCGTCCTGCTGGCACGCTACAGCCTCTGGGGATACCCAATAGGCCATGGACAGAAATCTCCATGGATTTTATCACTGACTTGCCAGCCTCAGCAGGGAACACGGTCATCCTGGTGGTGGTTGACCGTTTTTCAAAGATGGCGCATTTTGTGGCGTTGTCTTCTTTGCCCAATGCTAAGACGTTGGCTCAGGTATTTGTGAAGGAGGTGGTCAGACTCCACGGAGTACCATCTGACATAGTATCTGATAGGGGTACGCAATTTGTGGCGAGGTTTTGGAAAGCTTTTTGCTCAAGGTTGGGGATCAAGTTGTCACATTCATCGGCGTTTCATCCACAGTCTAATGGACAAACTGAGCGCATGAACCAAAATCTAGAACAGTATTTACGATGTTTTGTGTCCGACAACCAGGAGGAGTGGTCTACTTTCCTTCCTCTGGCCGAATTCGCGTTAAATAATCACCGCCAAGAGGCATCAGGAGAGTCTCCATTCTTTTGTGTGTACGGTCAACATCCTCAGTTTTGTACCTTACGTCAGGGTGACTCCGGGGGTGTCCCGGAGGAGGATCAGCTAGGAGCCCAATTGTCATCAGTCTGGAGGCGGGTGAAACAGCGTTTGTTGAGCATGAGTGCCAGGTACAAACGGGTGGCTGACAGTAGACGCGTGCCAGGTCCGGACCTGTGAATGGGTGTGGTTAGCTACGAAGAACATAAAACTCAAAATTCCATCTTTAAAACTGGGTCCAAGGTTTATTGGGCCTTTTAGGATTTCTGCCATCATTAACCCAGTGGCTTATCGGTTGGAACTTCCTGCGGTGTACAAAATACATAACGTTTTTCACAGGGCTTTATTGAAAAAGGTGGTAGGCTTGGTGGACACGACGCCGATGCCACCTCCAGTCATGGTGGATGGCGATTTAGAGTTCGAGGTCGCCAAGGTAGTGGACTCTCGAGTAGTACGCCGTACTCTTCAGTATTTGGTGCACTGGCGGGGGTATGGTCCGGAGGAGAGGTCTTGGGTTCCAGCCTCAGACATACATGCGGATCGGCTGGTCAGTTCTTTTCACCGTCGTCATCCGGACAAGCCGGGTCCTATGAGTCTTGAGGGCCCTGGGGTCCCTCGTAGAAGACGGGGTACTGTCATGTCGGACGCTGTTCACACCACAGCGTCCGGCAGGCAGAGGTAGTTCCACCTCCAGCCACTATAGCCTCAGTGGCGCCGGCTTGATCTTCAGGCTCTCGGGGGTTAATCCTGCTGGAGACCAGGTTGGAAGGTTAGTCACGCCCACGGTCTTTAAATAGTCATACTGGCATATGGGCGTCGCCGATTATAGCTTGTGTTTTCATACCAAGTGGTTCCGGTCTGGAGTGGAGGTGTTGCAGAGAGAGAGATTCGTATCTGGTGTCGTATGATCCGTCGTTATCCTTTCTCCTTCCCATATTTGTGTTTAGTTGTGACCTGTTCACATTACTGTATATTCCTGTGTGTGTGCGGTGCAGTTTAAGTTCTCCCTGTCTGTCTTATTTGTGTGGGGGCTTTGGTGGTTTGTCTCCTCACTGGGTGGAGGGTGGAGGGTTAAGTGCAGGGCTGAGCAGGAGATAAGGAAAGGGTGGAGGCTCAGGCCTTTGCACCTTCAGCAAAAACCCTGGGTTGAGGGTCAGACAGGGTTTCCCCTAGTGAAAGGGACACCACAGGGGCCCCGGGTATTTCTGCCTTAGTTGTCCTAAGCCCCGCGTGACAGTGACTTCAACATCCCCATTGACACCCACCAGTCAGCAGCCTCTAAACTCCTGTCCCTTACTTCATCTTTTGGACTTACTCAGTGGTCCTCCTCAGCCACCCACACAGATGGACATACATTAGACCTGGTCTTCACCCGCCTCTGCTCTCTTTCTAACTTCACCACCTCCCCTCTCCCTCTCTCTGACCACCATCTACTCACTTTCTCATCCCTGTCCTCCTCACCTGTCACCCACGTCCAGCAGCATGTGCACCCCCGCAGAAACCTCGCACATCTAGACACTCGCACACTCTCTTGACTCTATTCTACCACTGTCCTCCATAGCTTCACTCCACGACACTGACACTAGTTTCTACAATGCCACTCTTGCATCAGCCATCGACTCAGTCGCCCCTGTCATGCATAACAGAGTGCGACGAACCAACAGACAACCCTGGCACAATAACACCACTAAAAAGCTTCGGCAAGCATCCAGAATTGCAGAATGGCGCTGGAAGAAAACACATTTGCAAGACGACTTCACTGCACTCAAACAAGCAACACTTGCATTCAAATCAGCTCTCACCTCTGCTAATCAGGCCTACTTCACAACCCTTGTATCTTCCCTATCCCACAACCCCAAACATTTGTTCAATACTTTTAACTCCCTCCTCCGCCCACCACTGCCACCTCCGACTTCCCTAATCTCTGCCGAGGACTTTGCAGCACACTTCAAAAACAAGATAGACCAAACACGGCAAGTCTTTATTGCCCATCCACCTCAACCCCTTTGTATACCAGACCAATGCCCAAACCCCATAACCTCTCTCTCCAACATCACTGAAGAGGAGCTTAATCGCCTCTTCTCCAAATCGCACCTCACAACCTGTGCACTTGACCCCATCCCATCCCACCTCCTCCCCAACCTCACCACCACACTTATCCCATCCCTAACCCACCTCTTCAACTTATCACTAACTTCTGGTACCTTCCCTTCTGCTTTCAAACATGCCACAATTACACCTATCCTTAAAAAGTCAACCCTCGATCCAACAGCCACGTCCAGCTATCGCCCAATATCGCTGCTCCCATTCGCTTCTAAACTCCTGGAGCAGCATGTCCACACTGAACTTTCCTCCCACCTCTCATCTAACTTGCTCTTTGACAATCTACAATCTGGCTTCCGCCCCCATTATTCCACTGAGACAGCCCTGACCAAAATTACCAATGACCTACTTACAGCCAAAGCTAACGGACAATACTCTATACTCCTGCTTCTAGACCTGTCCTCTGCTTTCGACACAGTTGACCACTGCCTCCTACTACAGATCCTCTCCTCCTTTGGCATCAAAGACCTCGCCCTATCCTGGATCTCCTCATACCTTTCCAACCGCACATTCAGCATCTCCCACTCCCACACTACCTCCTCATCCCACCCTCTCTCTGTTGGAGTCCCCCAAGGCTCTGTTCTAGGATCACTATTCTTCTCAATCTACACACTTGGTCTGGGGCAACTCATAAAGTCCCACGGATTCCAGTACCACCTTTATGCCAATGATACTCAGATCTACCTCTCTGGCCCAGACATTACCTCTCTGCTCTCCAGAATCCCAGAGTGTCTATCAGCCATATCCTCCTTCTTCTCCTCTCGCTTCCTTAAACTCAATGTGGACAAATCTGAACTGATCATCATTCCCCCATCTCACACATCTTCCTTACCTGACCTATCTATCACAATTAATGACATCACGCTTTCCCCAGTACCGGAAGTCCGCTGCCTTGGAGTAACCCTTGACTCTGCCCTGTCCTTCAAACCGCACATCCAAGCTCTCTCCACCTACTGTCGCCTCCAGCTCAAAAATTTTTCCAGAATCCGTTCCTTCCTCAACCCTCAATCTACTAAAATGCTTGTGCATGCCCTCATCATCTCCCGCCTCGACTATTGCAACATCCTTTTCTGTGGCCTCCCTGCTAACACCCTTGCACCTCTCCAGTCCATTCTCAACTCTGCCGCCCGACTAATTCATCTCTCTCCTCGCTACTCCTCCACTTCTCCCTTCTGCAAATCTCTTCACTGGCTACCATTCCCTCAGCGTATCCAGTTCAAATTACTAATACTGACGTAGAAGGCCATCTACAACCTGTCTTCTCCATACATCTCTGAACTAATCTCCAGATACCTTCCCTCAAGGAATCTCCGGTCCTCCCAAGACCTCCTTCTCTCCTCCACACTTATTCACTCCTCACCCAACTGCCTCCAAGACTTCTCCCGAATAACCTCCATCCTCTGGAATTCCCTGCCCCATCACGTCCGGCTATCAACCACACTCGGATCCTTCAGACGGAACCTGAAAACCCAACTCTTCAGGAAAGCCTACAGCCTGCAGTGATCCCCGCTGCCTCCTCACCACTACTGGAGCTTCCACCTCACCATCACTGGAACTGCTGTAACCCCCCAACCTACTGTCTCCTTCCCCACCATCCTGTAGCATGTAAGCCCAAAAGAGCAGGGTCCTCTCTCCCCTCTATATCAGGCTGTGATTGTTAGTTTGTTTGCTGTAAGTGATATCTGTAATCTGTATGTACAGTAGCCCCTTCTCATGTACAGCACCATGGAACCAATGGTGCTATATAAATAAATAATAATAATAAAAAAATAATAACGTCAGCCGGGAGACAAGCAGTCAAAGGAGGGAGAAAGGAAGCCATTGTCAGCTGGAAGACAAGCAGTCAAAGGAGGGAGAAAGGAAGCCATTGTCAGCTGGAAGACAAGCAGTCAAGAAGGGAGAAAGGGAGCCAACGTCAGCCGGAAGACAAGCAGTCAAGGGAGGGAGAAAGGGAGCCATTGTCAGCTGGAAGACAAGCAGTCAAGAAGGGAGAAAGGGAGCCAACGTCAGCCGGAAGACAAGAAGTCAAGGGAGGGAGAAAGGGAGCCAACGTCAGCCGGGAGACAAGCAGTCAAGGGAGGGAGAAAGGAAGCCATTGTCAGCTGGAAGACAAGCAGTCAAGAAGGGAGAAAGGGAGCCAATATCAGCCGGAAGACAAGAAGTCAAGGGAGGGAGAAAGGGAGCCAACGTTAGCCGGGAGACAAGCAGTCAAGGAGAGAGACAAGCAGTCAAAGAGAAAGGAAGGGAGTAATTGTCAGCCGAGAGACAAGCAATCAAGGGAGGGAGGAGATAGGGAGCCAACGTCAGCCGGAAGACAAGCAGTCAAGGGAGAGAGATAGGGAGCCAACGTCAGCTGGAAGACAAGCAGTCAAGGGAGGGAGATAGGGAGCTAGAGGCAGCAGATAGTTCAGGAGAGAGAGACAGGATGTTAGGAAGGCTGAAAGACAGGGAGTTGGGGTGGGAAACAGGGAGTCAGGGAGGCCCAGGATATAGGGAGTCAGGGGAGGGAGAAAGGGAGTTGGGAGAAGGAGAAAGGCAGTCGGTGGCAGCTGAAAGACAAAGAGTCAAGGGCCAGAGATAAAAAGCTAGGGTTGGCAGGGAGTTGGGGAGAGAGAGACAGAGATTTCAAGTGGAAGACCAGGAGTTGGGGAGACCTGAGATATAGGGAGTTGAGGGAGGGAGGAGATTCGGGGGAGGGAGACAAAGAATCAGTGCTGGCCGGAAGAAATTTAATATGTAAATTGCCTCTTGAGAGAGGAAGAGGACTTGAACTCTATAGCGCCACCTGTTGGTAGTAGCGATCCTACAAGTCACAATCAACCCTTTAATGAGTCTTGTAATATAACTTAGGATAAAAGCCAAATCAGAATCTCAATTTGCAGACATGGTGTTTCGGGCAATTGGCCCTCGTCTGTGCAAAGTATGAGAACTGATTTGGCTAGGTGAGAGGCCGGGAGAAAGGGAGTCTGGGGAGGGAGACAGGGAACCAAATTGGCTGAGGGACAGGGAGCTGGATCAGGCATGGATGCAGTTAGTCGGGAGACATGCAGTTGGGGGAGGTTGGGAGACATGTAGTTGGGGGAGCCTGGAAGACAAGCAGTCAAGAAAGGGAGAAAGAGAGCTAACGTCAGCCGTCAGACTAAGTGTCAAGGGAAGGAGATGGGGAGGTAGAGGCGGTAGATTGTTCGGAAGAGAGAGACAGGATGCTAGGAAAGCTGACAGACATGGCGTTGGTGTGGGAAACGGAGTCAGGGAGGCTCAGGATATAGGGAGGCCCAGGATATATGGAATAAGGGAGTTGGGAGAAGGAGAAAGGGAGTCGGTGACAGCTGAAAGACAAGGAGTCAAGTGACAGAGATAAGAAGCTAGGGTTTGTGGGGAGTTGGGGAGAGAGAGGGTGCTGGGGTGGTCAAGACAGGGATTTCAAGTGGAAGACCTGGAGTTGGGGAGGCCTGAGATATAGGGAATTGAGGGAGAAAGGGAGTCGGGGGAGGGAGACAGGGAGGCTGGGAGACAAGGAGTTGGGGCGGGCATGGATGCAGGAAGTCGAGGGAGGCCGGGAGATATGAGTCGGGGGAGGCTGGGAGACATGGAGTCGGGGGAGGCTGGGAGACATGGAGTCGGAGGAGACTGGGAGACATGGATTCGAGGATAGCCAGGAGACACACATATGCTGGTAGGGCCCCAAGAATTACTGTAGTGGCGACTAACTAGATCTATAGATTAGAAAGAGAGAACCTGAATCAAAGCTACATTAAAAGTATATATAGTATTTATTGAACACAAAAAAGACACATAATGGAACAGACGCATTAAAATGGTAAAGTAAAAGGGTAAGGGATGAGGGCAATACAGTGACCAAAGTACCCGGAGATGAAGATGGCTTCGCCCCCTGAGGAAGCAAACAAACTGCGAAACGTGCGCTGGGGACAGCTGGCCGGTGCACTCAGCTTATTTTAGCTATGGGTATGTTCTGAGACCTCATGTTTTCAGTTACATCTCCGGGTTACAGGCAATACAATTGCACATATTGCTTTGACATGCTTTCTACTTGACAGGTCTGTTTACATTTGTGATTTTACATTAAGCAGGGGGTCTGCTTGAACCAGCCATTGTGCAGCAATTGTGGCTGACCCACCACCTCATATTCAATTATTTTGTATCCTTGACAATTTTATGTCATACTTATATAGAATTTTTGCCTGAATACTACCTTTTGAGCCCTATAAATGGGAATTCACATATATGAAGGTCTCTCCTCCCATTTTCTTACTTACATCTAACTGTTACCGCCTGGCCATCTTCAACTCTGGGTATTTTGGTTGCTGTATTGCCCTCATCCCTTACCCCTTTACCATTTTAATGCGTCTGCTACATTATGTGTCTTTTTTGTATTCAATAAATACTTTTTATGTAGCACAAATCCTCCATATTTTAAGACTCAACCTTTACAATTATTTTCATCGTTGACTTTTCAGCTTTGTGCAATTTATTTTCTCTGTTGCTCTTATACATCCAAAATAAAAAAAATCTAGTAACTTTGCAAACAGTGCTGATGAAAAATGTCTTCCTATTTTTTTTTATCTCCAGCTCCAGTGCAGAGCCACACGTCTCCATGACAACAGACTACAAACAATCTCTGTGTAGTCTGATCCTTCAGTCAGGCTTCACTTTGTTCATCCCCTAATACATTTGGTAGATTAGTAAGAAGCAACAACTCCCCATATCTCAGCTAACAACTCCCCATATCTCAGCTAACAACTCCCCATATCTCAGCTAACAGCTCCCCATATCGCAGCTCCTAGACCCCTGAGAGTAAGAAATGGGAAAAGTAGGAAATGAAGGATATTTCCTGTGAAGTTCCCCACTAGAGGGCGCTTGCTGCACACTGTACAGTGAGCGCTGTATACAGTAAACTCCTGAGCCCCCCCATGTGGCGGCTTCTGGAAGCCATAATTGTATCCAGTAACTGTCATGATCGAGGCTGGGTTTTCCATCCTGTCTCCCTTTCCCAGTCTGATCATGTCATGGGTTAACTTTTGCCTCGCTCTGGCTCCAGGCTGGCTATTTCTCTTCACTGCATCCTGCAGGGGGTGTCAGTTATAGTTTCTGCCTTCAGCGTGAGTAGCTGACTCCATGTATACCCTGATTTGTCCTTCTGCTGTTGCTGACGTTATACGTGTCTGTTTTGTTCCCCTCTTCCCGTCCCGACTCAGTGTTCCCCTTTCATGTTTTGGACTCTCTGGTATTTGACTCGGCTTGGACCCTGACCTGCTGTTTGTCTCTTGTCTTTGGCATATCTGCTCCTGACTGGTACTGACCCATTTGGCTTGTTTCTGACTCTGTGTTTGTTTATTCCTTTGGTACTACGCTACAGACTAATATCGACCCGGCTTGTTTGACTACTCTGCTGCCACCTGGTGGTAGCCTCGCTGCTGCACTGCAGGTCTGCTCTTGCTGTGTGCAGTCCTCCCTCCACTCTATTGCCATCTAGTGGAGCTTGCATCTACCTGCATAGCAGCAGCGTGACAGTTACTTTCTATTCATGTGATTTGAAGTTTTGTATATATATATATATATATATATATATATATATGTATATAAAAGCAATAATTTCTTACCACTATAAATTCATTTTGAGAAATTCATCAGCACTGAATGTTTGGAGATGATAAAGTGTTTAAAAGTAAAGATTTACTTTAAAGGGGTAGTACAGGATTAGAAAACAAAACTTACTTGAAAAGTAAACAGCAGCACCGCTGTCCATAGGTTGCGAGTGGTATTGTAGCCCAGCCTGAGTCACAATAATGGAGCTGGACTGCAATACCAGGCACAGCCATGGACACGTGGGGTGGGCTCTGAAATGCCCTCTCTATGTGGCCCCTCCAGTCTTATGATTAGTGGGGGTCCCAAAGGTCGAAGCACCACTGATAATAAAGTAACGGCATATCCCTGATAGGAATGCTGCTTTAATCTTAAAGACCTATGGTGGTCACGAGCTTCAAGCGCCAAGCTTTCTATGGAGACACCATCAGGAGGGTGCTGGAGTTGCAAGCCCCCGTCCCCCCCAATGTATGGCCATGGGGATTATGACAGAAGGCTAAAGGCGAGCAGTAACCTCTTGTGTAGACCACTTGACATCTTGTTCTTTGGTCACATGGACAAGAGTTTGGTCCATATGGCCAGAACTGAAATCAACGATTCTCCAGACCCCAGTGGTGGTTCTCCATTGTCATAGGTTATGCTTGACATGTCTCTCACCGCACCAGTTGGGTGCCATTCCATAGATACCTCCAAGTCTTAACAGGAGTCTGTCACCCCCAAAATACAGGGATATAGGGGACTTCACCCCTATAAAAACCTGTTGCTGGTGCAATGTTTGTAAAAATAACAGAAGCCATATACAAATGCGGAGTCTTCGCTGCACCCATGGAGTGGCCTCATGAGCTGGTTGCACCGTTACGCTCCATTAATTTGTGCCTTGGGGAATGCCCTAGTTTTTGAAGGACAGCGTTCACTTTTTGAGCGACTGCTGCCCCATGTGTGTGTGCATGCACACTGTTATTGGCTGTACCGGACCCAGGCACATACAGTGGTTGGGCGTGCTCTCATACTGGGGGCGCTCTTCTACATGGATCTCTGCGGATGCCGATCACTCCATCTCTTGGTGCACAAGAGAGGAACCAGGAAGGAGAACAAGCCCATCTACTTTGTCCGCGAGTGGACAATATGAGTTTGGCATAGCCAATATCAGTGCACACAAGCGGGGCAGCGGTCGCTCTAGGAGAGCGCGCTGTCTATCACAAGCTAGGGCTGTCCCCAAGATGCAAAATGAGAGGGCAAAATGGTGCACCTAGCTCATGCCCTCCCCATGGGTGCACTGATGGGTCATTTGCAAATGGATTAAAAGTTATTTTCACAAGCACCATACCAGTAACAGGTACACCGCTAGTTGGTGTTTTATAGGGGTGAAGTCTAAAAGGTATTTAGAAGGTAAGAGACTGCAAAAAATCCAAGCATATCCAACCAAAACTGGTGGAAAGTGCCAACTAAAGTCTCTCGTCTACGGAAAAGTATGTCAACCACCAAGTATACTGATACATGTGATGTCACACATGGCACCAATTTCATCGCCACCGGGATGAGAGTCAGTGACTGATATCGACATGTGCTTTGTCGGCCATGGATCGAAACTGTGCAGACAGCCGAACTGGAAACAAGTCCCGTCCATCCTAGCACGCCTGCCCAGAAAAGCTCCAGGAGACGAGACATTCATAAGGAGAAAACAGATGCACATTTTTCGCTCCCGTGCTGTTTTCCGTTATAGGGAAAGTGTCTGTTTTTCTCCTGTGAGGCGCTCTCAACACAATGAGGTTCTGTTCAAGGATAAAACAATAATATCAGGATGGCGGCTGCGAAACGCGTTCACAGGGGATGTGACCTCTCTCCTGTTACTGGATACGATTACATGACTTAGGTTAAAGTTATGCACGCGTTTCGCTCTTAGCTCACTGCCTGCAGATATCAAGGACACGACTGAGCCAGATAAATCTGTAAGACTAACATCAACCAAACTTAGCAAATAGCGTGCACGCTAATTAATTGTACTGACGCCGCTGCTCTCCGGTTACCAGTCTATTGTAGAGTAATATTCATGACTCTCCCACTAATCTACCGAGCACAACGGTGCACCATCCTGTATGTCCTCCATCATCCCAAGCTCCATGATATGTACCACTAGTCACTGCTCCATATTACATCCTCTTACACCTGCACGCTGGACTTCCCTGCAGCAAATGGGTGCAGGACCGTACTGCCCCAAAATATTACACTCTCCTGTAGAGTGTCAGCTCTTATGTGCAGGGTCCTCTCTCCTGTAGAGTGTCAGCTCTTATGTGCAGGGTCCTCTCTCCTGTAGAGTGTCAGCTCTTATGTGCAGGGTCCTCTCTCCTGTAGAGTGTCAGCTCTTATGGGCAGGGTCCTCTCTCCTGTAGAGTGTCAGCTCTTATGTGCAGAGTCCTCTCTCCTGTAGAGTGTCAGCTCTTATGTGCAGGGTCCTCTCTCCTGTAGAGTGTCATCTCTTATGTGCAGGGTCCTCTCTCCTGTAGAGTGTCAGCTCTTATGGTGGATACGTATCGATTTCTATAGGTACCTTATATTTCCTCAGATCTTGGGATCTCGGTATGGAGCCATATTTGCGTTTGGTCATATGTAGATATTTCCTGCTATTTACCTTTCAGGAGAACTAATATTAGCCTGTTGTGTGGTCCGCCATATTTTAACCATTTAATAGTCATTAATAACTGAAACACATGTGACACTCATCGTCCGTCTCTCACCTAGTTCTCCTCTGTCTCCTTTCTCGCCCTTCAGTCCTCTTTGGCCAGTTTCACCTAAAAAAGAAAACAAAAACAATTACTATTAACACAATATATCATCCTTAGTGAAGTTTGTGACAACACTTGATGTGTGATATATAAGAGATTTTCTCCAGGCAGGGGCGGCGTTAGGGGTCCAGACCTCGACAATTGTCCAGGGCTCCAACGCCCTTGAGTTCCAGAAGCGTCTACACCAGGAGCTACACTGATAAGTTTAGTGTAGCTTCCGATGTGGAGACTGCTTCAGGATCTTTGGTGACATCACGATCATGAAATCGGTCATGTGGCCGTGTTGCACTACAGGTCTTGTATTCTGCAGGACTTCAGGACCTTTGGTGACATCATGATTATGTGATCGGTCATGTGACTGTGATGTCACCACAGGTCCTGCACTCTGCAGAAGTTGGAAGAACTGAAGAGGAGATGAACTAGTGGTAACTCCTCTATTTTCTGTGTGTGTGTCTGTTTCTCTATGTGTGTGTGTGAGTTTCTGTGTGTGTTTCTCTATCTGTGTCTCTCTTTGTTTAGTTCTGTCTCTTTGTGTGTTTCTCCTTGTGTGTGTGTCTCTCTGTGTCTGTGAGTGTCTGAGTGTGTGTGCCTCTGTGTGTGTGCCTCATTGTTTTTGCCTCTATTAGAATGAATGTGTGTGGAGACACAGTATTGTATCTTAATTAGTCAGATGTCTATGTTTAGCAAGCCAGGAGGAATAGACTGTTATTTATATGTTGACTTTTGAATTTATGTGTTTCTTTCTGGTTGGTCAAGAAAACAGACTTTTGCTTTGTGTAAGCCTGTAATGTTGACAATTTGTTGTGACACATTGTGCTCTTATCCTGGATGACTAGTGATGTTTGCTGATATGCTGATTACACAATGTCCAAGCCAACCAGTTTGTTGACTTGGAAAATAGAGGAGGAAAAGCTATGCAAATAGATTACATAATCAAATATTGTGAGTTGGTCTTATCAGCATTCTTTCCCTTTATCTGTGAACACTGGATGAAGGACAGTTAACTATAAAAAGAGGTTATATGCCTCTTTAACAAGAGAGAGACCGAGATTCAGTAAAGACATACAAACATCCAAAGAACCAGAGGCAGGACAGCAGTAAAGACATCAGGTCTCCATCACGAGGGGCACAGATTTATCATTCTACAGGATGTCAGCTTACAGGACCATGGTCCCGGCTGGAAGAACACAGATCTGCTCCATCAACCGATGCTGAACCATGGATATGTTTGTGAAAACCAGGTTGGGACCACCTGGTCACCTGGCACCATGGATACATTTGAGGAAACTAGGTTGAGACCATCTGGTCACCTGGCACCATGGATACGTTTGGAGAAACCAGGTTGGGACCATCTGGTCACCTGGCACCATGGATACGTTTGGGGAAACCAGATTGGGACCATCTGATCACCTGGCACCATGGATACTTTTCGAGAAACCAAGTTGGGACCATCTGGTCACCTGGCACCATGGATACGTTTGGAGAAACCAGTTTGGGACCATCTGGTCACCTGGCACCATGGATACGTTTGGGGAAACCAGATTGGGACCATCTGATCACCTGGCCACGTACCTCAATGGGTTGTCATCTTCCTAAGCTTGTTATTACCAAACCTCTGGTACAGAGATATACTGGATGAAAACCTCTTCCAGAGTGCTCTGGACCTCAGACTTGGTCGAAGGTGAACCTTCCTACAAGACAATGACCCTAAGCACACAGCTAAAATAACAAAGGAGTGACTTCAGAACAACTCTGTGACCATTCTTGATTGGCCCGGCCAGAGTCCTGACCTAAACCCAATTGAGCAACTCTGAAGAGACCAGAAAATGGCTGTCCCCCAATGTTCACATCCAACCTGATGGAACTGGAGAGGATCTGCAAGGAAGAATGGCAGAGGATCCCCAAATCCAGGGGTGAAAAACCTGTTTCATCATTCTCAAGAAGACTCATGGCTGTACTAGCTCAAAAGGTGCTTCTACTCAATACAGAGCAAAGGGGCTGAATACTTACAGCCATGTGATATTTCAGTTTTTCTTTTTTAATAATTTTTTAAAAATTTCTACATTTCTGTTTTTTTTCAGTCAAGTTGGGGTGCAGAGTGCACATTAATGAGAAAAAAATGAACTTTTTTGAATTTACCAAATGGCTGCAATGAAATAAAGAGTGAAAAATGTAAAGGAGTCTGAATACTTTCCGCTCCCAATGTACAGTATATTGGAGAAGAGAATCAGTCTATGTATAAATATATTATATGTACAAAATTCAAGGGTGCAGCATACCGGTGAAACGCGCGTCGAGGCTCTCCTGTGTCCTGCATGCACACCCGCTCTCTGATCATATCATGTCCCAAGGTAATACTACACAGTTGTATTTGGTTTACACCTAATATCTCTATCTTTGGTCATTCCTTATGATCTTCACAGTAGCAATATGCACATAGAACACTTTACTGAAATGGCAGACTTTTATGCTTGATAGCATTCATTCCAGAATTTGCATCTATGGTTCTGTGAATTATATTGTCCTTATACATAGTAACATACATAGTTTTGAAGGCTGAAGGAAGACCTTATGTCCATATAGTTCAGCCTATTTTTAGTGCAGCTGTTCTGCATTGTTGATCCTGGGGAAGGCAAAAACCCCACAGAGTAGAAGACAATTTTCTCCATAGGGAAAAAAATTCCTTCCCCTAAGCTGGGTCAACCAACTACCTATAATATTCTGTTATTCGTAACCTTCTATACTGTTACTCACAAGAAAAGCCTCCATTCCTTTCTTACATTCATTCAGTGAGTTGGCCATCACCACTTCCTCAGGAAGAGAATTCCAGAGCCTCACTGCTCTTACCGTGAAGAACCCTCTTCTATGCTGGTGCAGAAATTGTCTTTCCTCCAAACGAAGAGAATGCCCCCTTGTTCTTGTCACAGTCCTTGGTACAAACAGCTCATTGGAGAGATCTCTGTATTGCCCTCTGATATACTTGTACATATATATTAGGTCTCCCCTAAGTCTTCTCTTTTCTAGAGTAAATAGACCTAATTATGATAACCTTTCTGGGTATTGTAGTGAACCAACTCCATTTATCATTTTAGTAGCCCGCCTTTGGACCCTTTCAAGTTCAGTAATGTCTTTCTTGAGCACCGGCGTCCAAAATTGCACACAATTCTCCAAGTGTGGTCTGACGAGTGATTTGTACAGAGGGAGAATTATGTTTTCATCTCGTGTCCCCAGACCTCTTCTAATGCATCCCATGACCCTATTTGCTTTGGTGGCAGCTGCCTGACACTGGGCACTCCAATTTAGCTTCTTATTGACTAAGATGCCTAAGTCTTTTTCCATGTCTGATTTCCCCAGCAGTTTCCCATTTAGTAAGTAATTGTAGCGTCTGTTTCTCCTTCCCATGGGCATAACCTTACACTTATCTGTGTTAAACCTCATTTGCCATTTTTCAGCCCAATTCTCCAATTTATCTCTTATATTTATTGGTCCTATTTTTTCTGTACCACATAGCGGGTGGCGCTGAAGGACACGTATTTTCTCCTGCCAGTAATCTCTTCTGGCTCATTTTAGCGGCTCTCTTTTGCTCATCTTTATGTATTGAATAAAATTTATATTGATTTGCACTAAAACCCCTATTTTTTTTATGGACTTTTGCTTTTTGATATCTTTTTTTGGCGACTATTTTTACATCATCGACTTCATAACTTTTTCTGCATGTTGGTTTTCCTTCTTGTATGGCTGTGAGAATGGGGACCGCTCTCTAAAGTAAAGAAAAGCTGCATCAGCGATACATGCCATAAGTGGGTGCGGTACTGTAGCCAACTCAATAAATGCCACTTACTGAGTGTGTAGTGTGACTGGACCAATCCTGCGTTTCTTTGCCCCAACACGTTTCATCCATGCTTCCTCAGGGGACATCTCTAGTGTTCACTGTGCCCACTTAGTCTCCTTGGTGTGGGGTTCATACTGAGCGGCACTTTTTGATTTACATACAGCTCTGTGACACTTTTATGTGGTCATGGACCATTGATTTCTTGATGTAATATCAGTGTGAACTGTGCCCGTAGATGAAGCTTCCGTTTCGCACTGGAAGCTCAGGCTAAAGGGGATAGCGAGTCTTTGAATGTCTATTTTATTGCTTCCCTTCTTCCCAGAGCCATAACTTTTTTTTTCATGGCCATGTGAGGGCTTGTTTTTTTTGTGGGACAAGTTGTAGTTTTGAATGACACCATTGGTTTTAACATCTCGTGTACTGGAAAATGGGAAACAATTCCAAGTGCGGTGAAATTGCAAAAAAAAGTGCAATCTCACAATTGTTTTTTTTTTTTTTTTTTACCATGTTAGCTAAATGCTAAAACTGACCTGCCATTATGATTCTCCAGGTCATTACAAGTCCACAGACACCAAACATGTCTAGGTTCTTTTTTATTTAAGTGTTGAAAAAAAATTGGGTGATTTAAACTTTTATATTTTTGTATTTTTTAGTATTTTTAAAAACATTTTTTTTTTTACTTTTTGCATGCTTCAATAGTCTCCATGGGAGACAAGAAGCTGCAATACTCTGATCGCCTCTGCTACACACAGGCGATGATCAGATCACATCAGATCACATGCTATGAGCACCAACTACGAGGCGGCGCTTATAGAAATCTGCAGACCTCTGGTTGTCATGCCAACCCACTGATGAACCTCGATCATGTAACGGGGTCACCGATGGGCGGAATTAGTGACGTGCTTCTGGTAAGCGTGAGTTAAATGTTGCTGTTGACATTGGCAACAGCATTAAACTATATAACAGCCATGGGTGGATCACGATTCCACCTGCGGCTGTTGCGGGCACATGTAAGCTGTATATCACCAAACAGGGGGAGTCCCGCATGGGAATACTATTACGCCCAATGTCGGAAAGGGGTTAATTAGCCTGCTAGGGTTATGGCTTGTACACTATAATTGTTAGAAAAGGCTACAAATTTCCCAACTTTATAAAAGCCCAGCATCATCTAACCTTGTGCCAAAAAAACAGCAGCCATGGGTTCTTCTAAGCAACTGCCGAGCACTCTGAAAATCAAAATGGTGGAGGCCCACAATTCAGGAGAAAGCTATAAGAAGACAGCAAAGCTTTTTCAAGTTGCCCTTTCTTCAGATAGAAATGTCATTAAGAAATAGCAGTTACCAGGAACAGTGTAGGTCAAGATAAGGTCTGAAAGACCAAGCAAAATTTCAGTGAGAGCTTGACTATAAAAGACCTTCAAAAAGATTTAGCAGACTCTGGAGTTGTAATACATTGTTCTACTGTTCAGAGACACCGGCACAAATATTGCCTTCAAGGAAGAGTCATCAGAAAAAAACCCCTCTCCTGCATCCTCATAAAATTCAGCTTCAGAAGTATGCGAAAGAACATCTAAACAAGCCTTCTACTTGATTAACTGTTCACAGTAGTAATTTTGACCAGGGGTGCCCAAAGTTTTACATGCCAGTGTATTTATAATTAACCCAGTGTCACATTGCGATGATAACTGCAGTAACTGTGTGAGGGCCTTTTCTTTAGGATAGGTCATCAGTATGAGGCCAGTGGGGGTCTGACACCTGGAACGCCACTGATCAGCCATTATTCACTCTGACGGCGGCTGCATGTAAAAACACATTGAAGGCTGCTCTCTTCGCTGAGTAGCGGCCGTGGTCGGATACTGCAGTATTCGTTTGAATAGCAGCTGTTCTGCAGTAACCGGCAGCAGGCACTACACATTGATTGTTGCTTCATCAACTCCTCACCTTCCGATTCCTTGTCTAATACATTGTAACAGTACAGTTCATATACATTGTATAAGGAAATTCAATCTCTCCATCCATCTCCCGCCATGTATTCAGCCGTCAGTACAATAATGGGCGCGTCTCCAGCATATTCCTCATGTGCAGGGTCAGCGGGTGATTATCTGGGGGAAGGATCCTGTTACATAACAGAGAGAGTGTTGGGATATTTATTGGGGGCAGGGACTCCGCTGGAATGTGTAATTCCTCACATGGGACCTGGCTCCACTTCCTTCGTGCCGGGGCTGCGGGCCATCTATTTTATACTACACTTGTTCCGAACAGTCTGGTGTAAGATGTGATCCACTAGGAATCGTTCTCTTTACAGACGTGGATTGCGGAGAACATTCTTTTAAGTATTTAAAGTAAACCTTCATCAATAGGAGAAGATTAGGGTCCATGTGCTTCCCCCTCTCTATCCACTATTCATTCTAGTGTCCGTACAGTAATACCTGTAATATTAGTAATGAGTAAATATTAGTCTTTACTGCATAGCCACCTCAACCCCTCCATATAACGGACCACTGCACCTCCCCCATAACATTCCTCCCTACCATCACTGAAGTAAAGCTAACTCATCTCTCCAAATCACACCTCCTGACCACTTGTGCACTTGACCCCATCCCACCTCTTCGCCATCCTCACCACCACTCTTATCCCGGCCCTAGCCCACCTCTTCAATCATTAACTTCTGGTACCTCCCCTTCTGCTTTCAAACATGCCATGATTATTATTATTATTATTATTTAATTATATAGCACCATTGATTCCATGGTGCTGTACATGAGAAGGGGTTACATACAAATTACAGATATCACTTACAGTAAACAAACTAACAATGACAGACTGATACAGAGGGGGGAGAGGACCCTGCCCTTTCGGGCTTACATGCTACAGGATGGTGGGGAAGGAGACAGTAGGTTGGTGGGTTGCAGCAGTTCCGGTGTTGGTTGAGGTGATATCACTGGTAGTGGTGAGAGAGAAGGAGGTAGCGGGGTCATTGCAGGCTGTAGGCTTTCCTGAAGAGGTGGGTTTTCAGGTTCCGTCTGAAGGATCCAAATGTGGTTGATAGTCGGACTTGTTGGGGCAAAGAATTCCAGAGAATAGGGGCTATTCGGGAGAAGTCTTGGAGGCGGTTGGGTGAGGAGCGAATAAGTGTGGAGGAGAGAAGGAGGTCTTGGGAGGACCGGAGATTACGTGAGGGAAGGTATCGGGAGATTAGATCAGAGACATATGGGGGAGGCAGGTTATAGATGGCCCTGTAGGTCAGTATTAGTAATTTGAACTGGATACACTGAGGGAATGGGAGCCAGTGAATAGATCTGCAGACAGGAGAAGCGGAGGAGTAGCGAGGAGAGAGATGAATTAGTCGGGCGGCAGAGTTAAGGATGGACTGGAGAGGTGCGAGGGTGTTAGCAGGGAGACCACAGAAAAGGATGTTGCAGTAGTCGAGGCGGGAGATGATGAGGGCGTGCACAAGCATTTTAGTAGATTGAGGGTTGAGGAAAGGACAGATTCTGGAAATATTTTTGAGCTGGAGGCGACAGGAGGTAGAAAGAGCTTGGATGTGCGGTTTGAAGGACAGGGCAGAGTCAAAGGTTACTCCGAGGCAGCGGACTTCCGGTACTGGGGAAAGCATGATGTCATTAATTGTTATAGCTAGGTCGGGTAAGGAAGATCTGTGAAATGGAGGAAAGATGATGAGTTCAGATTTGTCTACATTGAGTTTGAGGAAGCGAGAGGAGAAGAAGGAGGATATGGCTGATAGACACACTGGGATTTTGGACAGCAGAGAGGTGACGTCTGGGCCAGAGAGGTAGATCTGAGTGTCATCAGCATAAAGGTGGTAGTGGAATCCATGGGACTTTATGAGTTGCCCCAGACCAAGTGTATAGATTGAGAAGAGTAGGGGTCCTAAAACAGAGCCTTGGGGGACTCCAACAGAAAGATGGGATGAGGAGGTGGTGTGGGAGTGAGAGACGCCGAATGTGCGGTTGGAAAGGTATGAGGAGATCCAGGATAGGGCAAGGCCTTTGATGCCGAATGATCACACCTATCCTGACGAAACAAATCATCTCTCACCCCGTCCTCTATGTCCAGCTATCGTCCCATATCGCTGATCCCATTCGCTTCCAAACTCCTTGAACAGCATGTCCAATGCTGAACTTTCCTCCCACTTCTCATCTAACTCACTTCTTGACAACCTACAATCCAGCTTCCATGCCCACCACTCCAACGAAACGTCCCCGACCAAAATTACTAACTACTAACTAACCGCAGAAGCTAACAGATACAGTGCCTTGCAAAAGTATTCGGCCCCCTGAAACTTTTCAGCCTTTTCCCACATATCATGCTTCAATCATAAAGATACCAAATGTAAATTTTTGGTGAAGAATCAAGGACAAGTGGGACACAATTGTGACGTTGAATGAAATTTATCGGTTATTTTAAATTTTTGTGGAAATTCAAGAACTGAAAAGTGGGGCGTGCAATATTATTCAGCCCCTTTACTTTCAGTGCAGCAAACTCACTCCAGAAGTCCATTGTGGATCTCTGAATGATCCAATGTTGACCTAAAAGACTAATGATGATAAATATAATCCACCTGTGTGCAATCAGGTCTCCGTATAAATGCACCTGCTCTGTGATAGTCTCAGGGTTCTGTTTGAAGCACAGAGAGCATCATGAAGACAAAAGAGCACAACAGGCAGGTCCGTGATACTGTTGTGGAGAAGTTTAAAGTCGGATTTGGATACAAAATGATTTCCAAAACTTTAAACATCCCAAGGAGAACTGTGCAAGCGATCATATTGAAATGGAAGGAGTATCATACCACTGCAAATCTACCAAGACCCGGCCGTCCCTCTAAACTTTCATCTCAAACAAGGAGAAGACTGATCAGAGATGCAGCCAAGAGGCCCATGATCACTCTGGATGAACTGCAGAGATCTACAGCTAAGGTGGGACAGTCTGTCCATAGGACAACAATCAGTCGTACACTGCACAAATCTGGCCTTTATGGAAGAGTGGCAAGAAGAAAGCCATTTCTCAAAGATATCCATAAAAAGTGTAGTTTAAAGTTGGCAACAAGCCACCTGGGAGACACACCAAACATGTGGAAGAAGGTGCTCTGGTCAGATGAAACCAAAATTGAACTTTTTGGCAACAATGCCAAACAATATGTTTGGCGTAAAGGCAACACAGCTCATCACCTTGAACACACCATCCCCACTGTCAAACATGGTGGTGGCAGCATCATGGTTTGGGCCTTCTTTTCTTCTGCAGGGACAGGGAAGATGGTTAAAATTGATGGGAAGATGGATGGAGTCAAATACAGGACCATTCTTGAAGAAAACCTGTTGGAGTCTGCAAAGACCTGAGACTGGGACGGAGATTTGTCTTCCAACAAGACAATGATGCCAGACATAAAGCAAAACCTACAATGGAATGGTTCACAAATAAACATATCCAGGTGTTAGAATGGCCAAGTCAAAGTCCAGACCTGAATCCAACCGAGAATCTGTGGAAAGAGCTGAAAACTGCTGTTCACAAACGATCTCCATCCAACCTCACTGAGCTCGAGTTGTTTGCCAAGGAAGAATGGGCGAGAATTTCAGTCTCTCGATGTACAAAACTGATAGAGACATACCCCAAGCGACTTTCAGCTGTAGTCGCAGCAAAAGGTGGCGCAACAAAGTATTAAGTTAAAGGGGCCGAATAATATTGCACGCCCCACTTTTCAGTTCTTGAATTTTCACAAAAATTAAAAATCTAATATATAAAGCTGAATGTATGTATGTATGTATGTATGTATGTATGTATGTATGTGTGTGTATGTCCGGGATTGGCATCCGCACCGTTGCAGCGACAGCCACAAAATTTTGCACAGTCATACGTCTGGACCCCAAGAGCGTCATAGGCTATGTTGTGAGGTGAAATTTTAACCCCGCGCGTTCCAATTCACCAAACAATTTTGCCCCTATCTATATAATGGGGAAAAAGTGAAAGGAAAAGTGTTGGAGGCAAATTGACAGCTGCCAGATGTGAACAAGGGGGACATAAAGAATGAGAGCGATGGCGCCAAAAGAGTATATACCGTACAGTTGCTAAGGAGGGGCCCTGACATGGGATACTCACCACACACGGGGATATGAACACACACACAAAATGCGCCACACACCACCACGTGCTTCCACACATATACCACCCTCAGTACACATTTCACCACACATACACCAACCTCGCCACATGAAAGTCCAAACACAAAAGTTGCCACTCAAAACTCACCACACTGTCCCAGAGCTGTTTACAAGATGAAAAATGAGCTGTGATTGGTCGCTATCAGCAACAGTTTTCTTTGTAGACAGTTGTGGTAACTGAGGCCTATTATTCTTATCATTTCTATGGTGTTATTGTCCTTCTGTAAAGCTGGAAATAACACAATTTATTACCGCGCCAACACAGACCACCCTCTGACACAGACTGCAGGGGGAGCCCAGTATCACACAGGATAGGATTAGATACACAGCTCAGCAGTCAGTATCACACAGGATAGGATTAGATACACGGCTCAGCAGTCAGTATCACACAGGGTAGGATTAGATACACGGCTCAGCAGTCAGTATCACACAGGATAAGATTAGATACACTGCTCAGCAGTCAGTATCACACAGGATAGGATTAGATACACGGCTCAGAAGTCAGTATCACACAGGATAGGATTAGATAGATGGCTCAGAAGTCAGTATCACACAGGATAAGATTAGATACACTGCTCAGCAGTCAGTTTCACACAGGATAGGATTAGATACACAGCTGAGTAGTCAGTAACACACAGGATAGGATTAGGTACACGGTTCAGCAGTCAGTATCACACAGGATAGGATTAGATACACAGCTCAGCAGTCAGCATTACACAGGATAGGATTAGATACACGGCTCAGCAATCAGTATCACACAGGATAGGATTAGATACACGGCTCATCAGTCAGTATCACACAGGATAGGATTAGATACACGGCTCAGCAGTCAGTATCACACAGGATAGGATTAGATACACGGCTCAGCAGTCAGTATCACACAGGATAGGATTAGATACACGGCTCAGCAGTCAGTATCACACAGGATAAGATTAGATACACTGCTCGGTAGTCAGTATCACACAGGATAGGATTAGATACACGGCTCAGCAGTCAGTATCACACAGGATAGGATTAGATACACGGCTCAGCAGTCAGTATCACACAGTAGAGGATTAGGTACACGGCTCAGCAGTCAGTATCACACAGGATAGGATTAGGTACACGGCTCAGCAGTCAGTATCACACAGGATAGGATTAGATACACGGTTCAGCAGTCAGTATCACACAGGATAGGATTAGGTACATGGCTCAGCAGTCAGTATCACACAGGATAGGATTAGATACACGGCTCAGCAGTCAGTATCACACAGGATAGGATTAGATACATGGCTCAGCAGTCAGTATCACACAGGAGAGGATTAGATACACGGCTCAGCAGTCAGTATCACACAGGATAGGATTAGGTACACGGCTCAACAGTCAGTATCACACAGGATAGGATTAGATACACAGCTCAGCAGTCAGTATCACAAAGGATAGGATTAGATACACGGCTAAGCAGTCAGTATCATACAGGATAGGATTAGATACACAGCTCAGCAGTCAGTATCACACAGGAGAGGATTAGGTACACGGCTCAGCAGTCAGTATCACACAGGAGAGGATTAGGTACACGGCTCAGCAGTCAGTATCACACAGGATAGGATTAGATACACGGCTCAGCAGTCAGTATCACACAGGATAGGATTAGATACATGGCTGAGCAGTCAGTAACACACAGGATAGGATTAGGTACACGGCTGAGCAGTCAGTAACACACAGGATAGGATTAGGTACACGGCTCAGCAGTCAGTATCACACAGGAGAGGATTAGGTACACGGCTCAGCAGTCAGTATCACACAGGATAGGATTAGATACATGGCTCAGCAGTCAGTATCACACAGGATAGGATTATATACACGGCTCAGCAGTCAGTATCACACAGGAGAGGATTAGATACACGGCTCAGCAGTCAGTATCACACAGGATAGGATTAGATACACGGCTCAGCAGACAGTATCACACAGGATAGGATTAGATACACGGCTCAGCAGTCAGTATCACACAGGATAGGATTAGATACACGGCTCAGCAGTCAGTAACACACATGATAGGATTAGGTACACGGCTCAGCAGTCAGTATCACACAGGATAGGATTAGATACACGGCTGAGCAGTCAGTAACACACATGATAGGATTAGGTACACGGCTCAGCAGTCAGTATCACACAGGATAGGATTAGATACACGGCTCAGCAGACAGTATTACACAGGATAGGATTAGATACACGGCTGAGCAGTCAGTAACACACATGATAGGATTAGATACACAGCTCAGCAGGCAGTATCACACAGGATAGGATTAGATACACGGCTCAGCAGTCAGTATTACACAGGATAGGATTAGATACACGGCTGAGCAGTCAGTAACACACATGATAGGGTTAGATACACGGCTCAGCAGACGGTATCACACAGGATAGGATTAGATACACGGCTCAGCAGTCAGTATCACACAGGATAGGATTAGATACACGGCTGAGCAGTCAGTAACACACATGATAGGACTAGATAGACAGCTCAGCAGACAGTATCACACAGGAGAGGATTAGATACACGGCTCAGCAGTCAGTATTACACTGGATAGGGTTAGATACACGGCTCAGCAGTCAGTATCACACAGGATAGGATTAGATACACGGCTGAGCAGTCAGTAACACACATGATAGGATTAGGTACACCGTTCAGCAAAAAGTATCACACAGGAGAGGATTAGGTACACAGCTCAGCAGACATTATCACACAGGATAGGGTTAGATACACAGCACAGAAACAGGATGTGCCAAAGGAGAGGACATTTTCATTCCAAAAATTCCACTCATTCCATCTGATTGTTTTTTTTATTTTAAACGCCTCCAGTTTCCATTTTGACTGCTATTTGCAATGTCCATTAACAATGCTCATGGACAGTCCTTGAAAGGAGTAGGGATCGATTTGCAATCTCCATGGTTTTCTCATGGTCAACTTTACATGGTCTGTTCAAGAGTTGGAACTGCAAAAAATCTGTTCATCTTTGCACCGAAAGGAAAAACCAAAAATGGTGTTTATCAAAAGGCTCTCGAACAAGTTGAAAATAAAATGCTATCAATACTTGGGTAATCGTTTAGTTAATTTCTGTTGCAAATCTGTAGTGTTGAATATATGATGTGAAATGTTTTTATTTTATATGCAATATAATCATTATAATTTGTTATAACTAACCACAGTTGGTTACTATGCCCAGGCAACGCCGGGTTCTTCAGCTAGTAACCAATAAATTTCGTTCAACTTCACAATTGTGTCCCACTTGTTGTTGATTCTTCACCAAAAATTTATATTTGGTATCTTTATGTTTGAAGCATGATATGTGGGAAAAGGTTGAAAAGTTCCAGGGGGCCGAATACTTTCACGAGGCACTGTATATATACTACTCTTCATTGTGCACATATAACAGAACCATTCACAGTACCTGTGTGTATCGCTTGTTGCATCTGTGTAATAATACTCTTCACATTGCATATATAACAGTACCACTCACAGTATCTATGTATAATACTTATATAATATCTATAATACACTTCATAGAGCAGATAATTGTAACAATAATGTAAAAATATAATGTAAGATCCCCCTGATTATCACATGGCAGAATCTCCTATTCGCATACTGAGCTCTTCTATGTCAGTGTGGGGGCTTGACCCCCCTTCCTCTTCTTAGCCTGTCAGATGCAGCTTTGTTTTATCTCACTAGCAGCCTGTAACATGAGACCACTGGCTTCCTGCCTCATGGCAGGGGGTCCCTTTTATCTCTTCCACCATGTGCAGATACTCACATAGACAGTAATGGGGATCTAATCATTTGCTCATAAAACGCGGTGTTTTTATGGTAAAAATACGAAAATAACATTTCTGCGATGTGCGCCGACCCAGCTTCCTAGCCCACGTTTTTCATGGACCAAGCACCAACAGAACCCAAGAAATAGATTTCTCCTGAACTGAGTGAAATAACTAGTCTGTGTATGGTCTTGAATTATCGCCAGCGACGAGCTGGAAAAGATGATACTATGTGCGTTTCTATATGAGGGACCCTCGTCGAATTATGGTTATGATAAGTTTTTCAACCAGATTCTAACTCCAAGAGTAAGGGGAGGACCGTCACAAGCCAGCCCCTTTGGTGAGGTCACCAGCCCGAAGGTATAAGGTATTCCCCAACCCCCCTCCCTCATTCTAGTCTGGGATGCCATGCCTGTAAGATATCAAATGAGTGGTGACGTGTAGCTCCTCCTCCCCACATGGTTCTGCCTGAAATGATCTAAGCCATTATGTAAGTGTATTTTCTGTATTAATCCTGTATTTTATTTGTAGTCGTATTGTACATATATTATTGTCTCATTTCGTAAATCCTTTTTATCGTCTGTAAACGCTGCCCATCTTTTGGGAATAAAATATAAAATTTATTAGTTCAGTCTCTTTGCTCTGTGACGAATTCATGCGCCTGTAAGCTAATTACGCTACTGATTCGAGTTTGCTTTGATCTCCTTGTGATGTACAATGTCTGTGAGGTATGGGGTTTTGTCCACAAAATATGATGTTTTCTGTTGTAACTTTCCAGAAAGATCCGGCACATGACAATCCAGGCTGCTAGCTCTGCAGCTTCATCCCTCCTCCCTTCACACACACACAGAGCAGTGCCACCCCCCCTCCTCTACAGCCTGTGTTCGCACTAGTAATAGGAGACCCCCCTGCTGTTACAACCATTTGTTTCCTTCTCTCAGCTGAAAAATGCGGGAAAAGGTCTTTGTTTGAAATAAAGGTTAGTAGTAAACCTTTAAGAGCCTGCCCTGCGAAAACCGTACCAAGTAGAGATATGAAAATCATATTTTTGTAATCCGGGCGGTCACAGCGTCGCTGCCGTGGTTCTGGCGAAGCGTAATCCTTTCAGAACCTGAGATATGTGTTCCAGCTAAACGGTGTATCAGAACTACTGCATATTTGGTCTTGAATTATTGTACTCAACAAATCACAACCAATGATGCCCTATATGTGTCTGTGCGGGCTGCCCCCACGGAGTTGTGATTAGTATAAGTTTTCTAGTGTAATTCTAAATCCAAAAGGGAGAGGTGGGATTAACCCAGCATGCATCTCTCCGTGATGTCACATAGCAAGTCTATAAAGTATTTCCTGGACAAAACCAGGGCAGAACAGCTCAAGTCGTCGTGCTAGAAAGACCCCCGATGAGCGGAGATGGGCAGCTCCGCCTCCACCCCCCTTAAAGCTGCATGGTCTGCCTAAGGAACAATATGGAACTGTGAGTGTAATCTCTTTGTTTTCTCCACTTTTATTTTATACCTGTACTGTACATATTTTATGTCTCAATTTTATAGCAACTTTTATCTGTAATCACTGTCCTCTTTCGGAAAATAAATGAAATAATTATTTAGATCTGTCTCCATGCTCTAAGAATCGAACTATACGCCTTTGATAGATAATCGCTACTAATTCAAGGGGTTTGTCACGGACCCTCTTGATTTAACGCTGTGAATTAAGTAACCGTGACTGGTGGCAGCGCGTTGTGTACGGCTATTGCGGCTTGCTGGCAGTTTAGAAGGGTCTTATATTGCTGAATAAGGGGCTGCAGCCACAGCATTGATAATTCCCTTACTGCAGAAGCCTAATTGCCGGTTCACAACAGGCAGCCCATCCGGCGACTAATTATCCTAGGTGCAGTTCCCTGACTGACCCGAGGGTAAGGGGGGCGCCGGAGAGCTGCGAGTTCCAAAGTGGAACTGAGAAAGTGGGATATACATAAATCCCCGCAGTACTTGGAAGATTGATAGCAGTGGTGGGGCATCCAAATTAAACTCCCCCTGCGGCAAATTGTAGAGCGAGATTAGCTTGCTGGATATTTTTGGTCACATGGTGCCAGTGTTGGGATAACTAAGATAAGCCCCACTGCGCCTGTGATAGCCGTGTGCCGGCATTGTGTCACGCCACTCCGTCCGCTGATACACCGGTGTCAGTGGTGGGATTGTGACATAGTGGTGACACAGGGTCCGCTGTCCGTCGCGTTTTGGTGGCAGCGGGACCCCCGTTAGTGTCGCCCGTAAGTAGACGAACGGCGGTGGGCTGTTCGTCACACTCCTCTATTAATTTTAAATATTAATCAGAGAAATCTGAAGCTGGTGGCAGCGAAGTGTGTTTTGGCTGGGTGGGCTAGCTGGCAATGACGGAAGGGGTTTCATAAGCTTTTGTGTGGCTGCGGCCAGAGCATTTATAATTTCCTCGCTGCAGTGCACCTAACAGACAGTCCACAGTGAGCGGCCCGTCCGGCGACCAGTTATCCCAAGTGTAGTTCCCTGACTGACCTGCGGGTAAGGGGGGCACCGGAGAGCTGCAAGTTCCAAAGGGGAACTGGAAAGTGGGATATACATAAATCCCAAAAGCTTGTAACATATTGTGGCAGTGGTGGGATAACTAAAATAAACCCCCCTGAGGTATATTGTTAGGGCAAGACTAGCTTGCTGTTTTTTATCACATGGTGCCAGCAGTGGGATAACTAAGATAAGCTCCCTGTGCCTGTGATAGCCATGTGCGGCCAAAGGTCACATCCCCTGGTCTGTGACATATTGGTGGTACCAGGTGGGATCGTAACAATAATGTATGAGAACCAGTCACAGTATCCATGTGTAATATCTATAGCATCTATATGACATTATTTTTCACATTGTTGAAATAACAGTGTCAATCACAGTATCTATGAAAATCTTGCACCTGTTCCAGATCTGTGCTTTCCTTCTTTATCAGGGTCCGCTAAACTCTAGTGCTCCATGTCGGGCTTTGCAGATGGCCTGGCATGCTCCCAAGTGATCATCTGCCTGAGCCTAAATAAGGCTCCCCAAGATACACACCTGTGTATTGGTATTAAGACTTCAGTGCTACTAAGATTCTGAGTTTGTTGATACACCATGACCTGCTTTGCTCGCTGGTCTCCAGAACATCTCTTGGCTCCCTGCGGTTTCCTGAATCACAGCTGCCTGTCCGTAGTCTTCTGGACTTTTTCTGGCTGGCTACAGATTCCAGCATCCCAGCTACATATCCATGGTCATCTGGATGTCTCCTGCCTGCCTTCAGTTTAAAGCATCACAGTTACCTATCCAAGGTCTCCTGGATGTCTCCTCCCTGCCTACAGTTTTCAGCATCCCAGCAGCCTATCTGGAATCTCCTAGATATCTCCTGCCTGTCTATAATTTACAGTATCTCAGCTGCCTGTCTGTGGTCTCCTTGACGTCTCCTTCCTGCATATGGTTTCCAGCATCCCAACAGCCTATCTGTGGTCTCCAGGATGTCTCCTATCTGCATGCAGCTTCCAGTACTCTGCTACCTGTCTGCAGTCTCCCGGATGCCTCCAATCTGCCTGCATTTTACAATAACTCTGCTACCTGTATCCCATGTGCAACACCCGCCAGCTGCACCGAGACCCGTATCCCGTGTGTCCACCGAGACCTTGGGCTTGGCGGATCCATCTCACCTAGTGATCCTAACAATATAATTTATAACATCTGTATAATAATATACTTCACATATAACTGCACCAGTCACAGTATCCATGTATAATATCTATAGCAGTCCAAGTATCCTTGACTATTGTGCGTTGCAGCTTTACTCTAAGTAGGTAGACACTAATCAACTAGTTATCTGGCTTTTCCTTGACACAGCCAGATGAGGACATTTTTCTTGACCTTGAAAAGTCCATGTTTCACTTATTCTAAGTGTGGGAACAGTGGACAGTTACTATACCTAGATTCAATTTTGTGGAGAAGCCGAGTGCTCTCTCTCCAGAACATGTGGAAGCCACAGCATCTTAAATCAAGACCATGCAATCTCATAGAGCTCTATAAAAAGCTCTTCATTAAATATCCCAGACCCCATCACCCATTTTATGCCCTCCTCAATATTGTTTAAGCTTAAATATAAAATACTGTAATAAAAACGGAGCAGTAAATTCTTGAACTCAAAGACTCTGGGAAAGAATTGTTCTCGAGAGTCCTCCTCAGCTGCGTCCAATCCACCAAGACAGCATCGAGCCTCCAACTCTGATGAGAAGCAGATGGATGCCGCTCAAGTTATTAGATGCTACACACTTATAGAATGGTAATAAGTGCGGGCGGCACATGAAGAGCTGCAGCGAAGCCATTAACGAAGCTCATAAAGATCAGACGGAGTGGTCATTTCTACCCCTGTTTAGATGGCTTGAAATCTAAGAAGCCTTGAAAGAAGAGATATTCTTGTGGCTATATTCCAAGAAGCCGACCAGAAATGGAGAATTAGCTTCATCATCATCTTTGTGAGCCAAATGTTCAGGGCTAGCAAAAATTTATGTGGACCTTCATTTTCTCATGTTGGCATGGTGGCCTTGGACAGATGTCAGTGAATTCTGGTGTCCCCTCATCTCCAGGGCCCCATTGCAGTGCCATGTCCAGCTTTGACAGCAGGTGCACGTTAGGTTCAGACATGATTTCTACCCACAATTACTTCAGCTCCAGTTCTTTTAGGTAAAATATATTTTTAGAAACTACTTCTGCTCCCAAACATGCATCATCCTTGTGGGTTTACCACTTACCAGCGATGACATAGAATGTCGACACCTGAGCGTTGAAACCTTTCACTGGCTTTAATGGTGACATGTCAACACTACTGAGGTACCCAGTGATTAGATGAATCAGGTACAAGTAAAGTTGACATGTCATCACTGGAGTCGGTGGGGTTCCGGGAAAAAAGGCACATGAGATTTGTAAGGTGAGTATTGAAAGTTGCTTTGAAGAAATGTCATGCCTTGGACAATAGCTGGAGCCAAAAGGTTCTTCGGGCCCATATCAGGAGACCGATGTACATGGTAGAAGGACTCTGTTGTAGATTTTGCATTGTGGCATAGGTTGTGATTGTTTTGCTCACTAGGTAAGGTGGATCCTCCAAGCCCAAGCTCTAGGTGTGAACATGAGGGTCAGTACAGCAAATGGGTGAGGCATGCAAGACACGGATACCTGGGATACTGAAGACTGAACACAGGCAGGAGACATCCAGGAGACCCATGGTCAGGCAGCTGGGATTCTGGAAACCGTAGGCAGGCAGGAGATGTCCAAGAGACCATGGTCAGGCAGCTGGGATTCTGGAAACTGCATGCAGACGGGGAGATGTTCAGAAAATCACTAACAGGCAGCTGGGATGCTGAAAACCGGAGGCAGGTGAAGTCCAGGAGACTAGCAGGTGAAGGTGCTTACAGCAACTCACAGTCTAAGTGTTAGAATCTGTTCAGTTTGTGACTATCCGCCACTATCCGCCATTTTCTTGTAGTGTTCTGGCTGCTGGTCTTTTTCCTCTGGTGCTGGGTTTTGTCTTGGGTCAGGTGATTGTATCACCAATTATTAACCTGCACCTGTCTCCCATTCCTTGCTGGTGTTAATCCGCTTGAGTTCTGGCTTGGAGCTTTGCTTTCCCTTCTGTGTGTTTAATTAGTGCAGTGCTGGGACCTCTGGTTCTGCTAGTCTTAGTTTCTGTTTTCAGTTTGTTTCTGCAGCCTTCTCTTTGTTTTCTATTAGGAGGTGACCTGTTTTCGTACCCAGTCCTTAGATCTTTCAGGGACCCCCTTCCCCCTATCTATAGGTCTTCGCTTGTGATTAACCTAGGATCGTCGGTGGCTCTATTCGCAAGGAATGGGTTGCCCACTCCATCATAGGGTATCAGCCTAGTCACAGTGCAGGGTCAGTTCTCCCCCTCCTACCCTAGTCCTGTGCTGCAGAACCGTAACACTTAGAAGCACTGAAGTCTTAATACCAACTCATGGGTGTGTCTTGCTAAGCCTTATATAGGCCCAGGCAAATGTTCATATGGAATCACACTGGGCCATTTGCAGAGCACAACAGAGTCTAGCGGACCGAGGTGAGGGAAGCAAAGCTCGGATCTGGGACAGGAGTGTAACAGTGTCACTGTGTAAGCTCAGTGCTACAGCTACATTTTATAGTCAGGGATTTGACAAAAACTTCTTTGTTGAAAGTCAAATTTTTATCAAACAACACAAGAAGTTGGATGTTGGATCACGAGTTTGAACCCAGCAAAGATTTCTAAGACCAGCTGGAAAGGTCAAGAACTCCACCTTGATTGACTGTAATTAGAATTTGTGGGATTTTCCATAATGAAAATTGATTGGAGCGGTGAGTTCACTCTACTCCGCCTTCATCTCGTTTATGCTTGGCTTCTCAATGACAGAACTGTCAAACATGGTAACGGGCATGGAGCTGATGAAAATCGTTAGAGTAAATGAGTAATAATGAGGCCGTGTATTGTACTGGGGAACATTGCTCCAATCAGTGTCCTGTATCATCTCACCCCAGAGCGAATACACAATGTAGACATCATGGAGACATCATATTAATCAGCTGCTCAGACCACATTCCTGGAAACCGACCCAACGATTCATCTCGCTAATTCATGGAACTGCAGAGTCATATAAAAAGGTAACTTTTCCGTGACCTGTAGTGCCTGGAGGTGCAGGGGGACATTCTGGCCAAGGGGAGATTTATGGTGGTACATGGGGGGCAAAAAGAATTTTGCATCAAGTGTACTTCCTTTTGCTCACACTTTCAATGAGTCTTCCTTAAATTGCGCAGACACTGCATCACCTCAGTCGTACAAGTATGTGTATAAGTGTGTGTCTGAGCAGTCGATGGCCACCGATGGAGAAGCTAGAGTACGTTGTCCTGCAGCCTTCAGATTTATTTATTTAACGGCCTTCAGCTCAATCTCGAGTCATGGAGACTTGATGAATGAACGATCTGTAGGAAGATCAATCTTGTGCAGTCTAGATAGGTCCACTAGGGTCTTCTCCGCTGTATCTTGATTCTATCAAGTGTAAGGCAGCGACGTTCATGACAGTGTGGTAATGAGGCAGTGGCCCACAATAGTTCAAATCAAGTCGGATCATTCTTCACAGTCCGTATCAATCCATTACCGTGGGCGACTGCACCATCGTGTAACTTGTTGGTGCGGCAATGGCTTTGCTCTCTCGGGCTCTGACCGCTGTTCAGTCTCACACAGACCTAACATACACAGAGATCCTACTCTGCTGCTTGCAAACCAACACTGACACACCCAGACCTTAACTGAAAGCTTACATGTGAATGGTGGACATGGGCCACTCCCAAGTCCAGGAGTGGAGGGAGAGTTCCGTCCCACTACCATCCTACAGATCTCTCCAAAAATAAAAGCCCATGTAAGGTTTTCCTAAATGTGACTTGGTGAAATAGCTTGACCAGTTCCACACTCGCTTTTATTTTGCATTGTAACCACAGCTGTGGCTTTAATTACAATGCTCTCCAGCGGGTTCAATATATTTCTATGCACATCCTGGGGGACACATAATCGACCCACATATATGACTCCCCTCACTGCCTCACACAATTCATCAGGTTGCTGGTCTTCCTCTTCGCCTTGTTCCTTCTATTTTTCCAACCCTGATGTCCTTTTCCAGTGATTGACCTCTTGGTATGATGTGTCCAAAATAGGTAAGTCATAGGTTGGTGATCCTTGCTTCGGGTGACATGTCTGGCTTGCTTTGTTCCAAAATTGATTTGTTTGTTCTTCTAGCAAAAGTTTTCAAGACTACCATTAATCCTGACAGTAAGCCATTCCCTGTCCTAGACCACCAGGGCTATTATTACTGACACGTTCAGAGCACTAGACCACCAGGGATGTTATCATTTACTCCTTCCCTGCCATTGAAGATCTAGGCATGTTATTATTAGTACCTTCACTGCTCTAGACCACTAGGGATGTAATCATTTAATTTTTTATTGTCCTAGATAACCAGTGATCTTATGTTCTCCTTCAAAGTCTTCTCCACCCTACACCACCAGGGATGTTCTTACTAGCTCTTTCCTTACCCCATACCCCCAGGGATGTTCTTAGTAGCTCTTTCCTTACCCCATACCCCCAGGGATGTTCTTACTAGCTCTTTCCTTACCCTACACCACCAGGGATGTTCTTACTAGCTCTTTCATTACCCCATACCCCCAGGGATGTTCTTACTAGCTCTTTCCATACCCCATACCCCCAGGGATGTTCTTACTAGCTCTTTCCTTACCCCATACCCCCAGGGATGTTCTTACTAGCTCTTTCCTTACCCTACACCACCAGGGATGTTCTTACTAGCTCTTTCCTTACCCCATACCCCCAGGGATGTTCTTACTAGCTCTTTCCTTACCCCATACCCCCAGGGATGTTCTTACTAGCTCTTTCCTTACCCCTTACCCCCAGGGATGTTCTTACTAGCTCTTTCCTTACCCCATACCCTCAGGGATGTTCTTACTAGCTCTTTCCTTACCCTACACCACCAGGGATGTTCTTACTAGCTCTTTCCTTACCCCATACCCCCAGGGATGTTCTTACTAGCTCTTTCCTTACCCCATACCCCCAGGGATGTTCTTACTAGCTCTTTCCTTACCCCATACCCCCAGGGATGTTCTTACTAGCTCTTTCCTTACCCCATACCCCCAGGGATGTTCTTACTAGCTCTTTCCTTACCCTACACCACCAGGGATGTTCTTACTAGTTCTTTCCTTACCCCATACCCCCAGGGATGTTCTTACTTGCTCTTTCCTTACCCTATAGCACCAGTGATGTTATCGCTAACTTCTTCCCTACCCCAGACCACCGGGCAGGAACGGACAGTTGCAGCTTCCCTGTGCAGGACTTGTATCTACACTGCACTTGCATACACACAATTACATGAATATTCACATTAGGCAGACATATAAAGTAAGCACATGCTAATAAATTAAGCAAGCGTCTACACATTCTGCACACATATACATAGTACACACATAGTACGCACATGCACGCAAGCACATGTAACATTCACACGAACACATAACACATACATAGACACGATCACATTTTTGTGATGCATTTGTTCAAATGAATGGATGTTTTTTTTCATCATTCATTCATTCATTATTGTAGCAGCCATCACTTTTTTCTATTATATTTTACTCCTAATACACAATTATACAGTGATGTTCTGACAAGAAGGGATACATCTCCATGAGCCAGGACATTATGCCTGTAATATAGAAGAATACAATTTAGATCTTTAGGCAGAGAAGATCTGCCTGATTACTTGGCAGTGTAGTCTGTGGCTGACTGCTGTAGATGCTGCCTGCCATGATACAGGTTCTGAGTTTGGATTTATTAACTAGATTATATAAAGGCATCTAATAATTAGGGACATATGCTGGGACCCCTTACCCCAGAATCAGTGGAGGAGAGCCAAAAAACAGAAAGAACACACAAGCTCAGAGCTTTCAAAATCAGGCCGGAAGACAAAGAGGTTGACTATTGACTATAGATAATACATTTTTGGCATTACCGGAAAACCCTCCAATAATTTTTTACAATGGGAAATTATTAAAGAGTTAACGCGGAGTTATATAAATTTGCGATCAGGAGAAGTGACCGTACTCAGACGTTCCCTACATTCTCCCAGTCATATAGGGGGTAAGATAACAAACGCAGCTCGGAGGACTTAACAAAACATCTTCCTTTACAAAAACAATTTACGTTTCCTATACACAAGGCAGACGCAATGTTTTACATTCACAAGGAGTCCGAAGTCTGAATAAATAAGAAAGGAAGACGGACCCGTGAGACCCGGCGCACCGGTCCCTGTGCCCACTGTACAAACTGTGAGTCCTACTGCGCGGAAAGACCACAGGGCCACACAAAATAGAAAAATATACACGCCTGACCCAGTTTTGCTCCAAACGTCTGTAGATTCAGCACAGATCTGGCATCGGTATATACTGCCATATTGTATATTTATATAGTATTGCATACGGGCGAGTGCCGGGGGTGGAGGTAAGGTTACACAATGCTGAAAGAATAATAGAATGGAAATTATCACAAGGAAACACTTTTACCAAATGCTGCCCCTAATTTCCACCCTCCTCAACACTGAGATTGAAACACCAAGGAGGAAAAGTCGTAGACTGACGGAAATCACCGGATGCAGACGCTACTGGTCTGCAAATGATAAAAAAATGGAAACATCCATATTTAGTCAGTCTGGAGTGTAAGGCATGCTATCAGTGAGGTTATGAATGGTTGTCTTAGGAAGATTTTGTCACCGAATGAACTTGGACAAATCATCAAGATCCTCTGCTGGCAGCTCCGGTGTAATGACCAACCAATGACGCCCCCCGATGTGGAGACAAGTCCGAAGATACTGCAGCTATGGGAAAATGTTTAGGCCACACAGCCTGCTCATTGTAATGCAAAGAACATGTGGCCTGGTGTTGTCACATTGAAAATGGCTCCTGGGACAATTTCATGATTACTTGTGAAGGTTTTTACTCATGGTGTTGCCCACGTAGTGTCCAAAGCAATCTCCGGTTATCATTGTGTCCAAGACCAAAGCAAGACTCATCATTGAAGAGGGAACACCTCCATTCCAACCTCCATTGCCAACTTGTTCTGCATCACGAGAGCTTTTGAGGGCAGCGACATGATGTCAAAGGATATCTGTAGCCAGATGTCTGACTCATAACTCAATGTCCTGCAGACCCCTTCTGTGGTTTATGTAGACATTGATCAAGGCCTCAGTATTGGAAAGTGATGTCTATTTCACGTCCAGTACAAAATGGATCACTATACGGCATTCTTCCAATCTGAGGAGACTACATTGGCAAAGTCATGAAAAGGTCTTCACCAAGGAACATCACACCAGTCCTACTCTCGGGATTATGGTGTTGGGGGCATAATGTACAGTAGGCAGACCCCTCTAGCTTCCATTCCATGTGCACTGCGAGCTCGACAATGGCTGCAGCATCTCCAGACTTGTCTCCCATCGAGAAACGGATCTTGATGATTTGCCCAAAAGCATTCAGTGGCACAACCTTCTTCAGACGACCAATAACAACCTCATTGATGGCAGCTGAGGCTGGAAGTGCTGGATGCTGGAATTTCTGAATACAGATCATACTCCAGACTGAAGAAATCAAGATATTTTGAAAATTTAATTTCCATTATTTCATCACTTGCAGATCAGTAATGTCTCCATCCTGTGATTTCCATTATTCCACCACTTTTCCATCTTGGTGTTGCACTTTCAAAGTTGAGCAGTGTATATTAATGAAGTAGCTTATCATTGTTGTAAATGATTCTATATTAGAACACAATATAAATTGTAGAAAACAATTTAATATATATAGTATGTAAAGTATGTATATATATTGTAAAAGTTGAGTAATTTAGCACTCAATGCCAGACGGCAGCTGCAAAAGCCAAGGCAAATATTACTTTTTTTTGCATAAAAAAGAGAACTAAACACCTGTATGGAATTACTCAGATATGAATCACTTGTAAGCCCACATCTAAAAAACAGCTTGCAATTTTGGGTACTAGACCCTTAACTCTACCCAAAGTAAAGGTTTTGTAGCGAAATCCTGGTGTAAAGCTTGACCCTCACCCACCTAATTGTAGTATAGTTTTCCTTGCAGGGAACAATTCTGTTAGGATTCTCTGATAAAGATCTGCACACACAGAAATTTATTTTAAATTATGAGCTCGAGAAGCCAAAGGAAGCTTCTCTTGGCCAGGCGTCATCTGGCAGAAAAGATTTGCCACGAGATCCAGGAAGAATAATATTTCTCAAGTAAATAATAATTGTCAATTAATAACAAAATCACTCAGCGTACAAACAATCCAATCCAATTTTCCTTCTCGCACGAATGACTCTCACTAGCCCTTTTAAGCGGAAAGTTTTTGCGGTTGAAGAAAATAAAATTGCTCGTCGTTCCTTTCGATGTGAAGTTAATACTTTTGTTCCAGGATCTTCTGCTTTCTGTTAAAAGGACAAATGGCCAGAGAGAACCTTTGTGGTTTCCAACTCGGAAGAAGATTAGTGTATTGTGGCATTGGGAATACGAGCGTCAAGTTCTCAAAAAAAAAGGTTGAGGATTACGAGAGAATATTTGTGATGTGGAAAGAGGAGAACCGTAATGTGGTTCTGATGGAGAAGGCAGGGAGATATTTTTATAATTGACCCACATGAGATAGAATACAACATTTCAGTGGAAAAGACTTTTCTTCTCATCCTTGCGAGTTGTTTTGGACTCATGGAAATTTTTGTGGTTGGTGGTTAGACCGCTATGTTGATCGAAGATTTATCAGCTCAACCTCCCCAAGCCGGCATGTTGGAGATGACAGATACTTTATTCTTCAGCGTGAAACTCCGAGGTTTGAGCTCATTGAACCTGTACACATGAATGAATTTATGCAGAAGACTTATTGTCTCATCAGACATGGGATCCCCCTCCACTGTGTGCAAACCGGCAGTCTTCAGTTATGTCATGCGGATACTGGTGACCACAAAATGGTCTATAGTCATCACTTTTTAACCACGTTTTCCAAAATTTCCAATAACATGCCCATTTCATTGGGGTTTTTTTTGCCAAAAATGGCATCATGTCATAACAGGTGTTCACACAAAGTTTTGGAAACTCTTGAAAACGAAGAAGACTACTGCCATAAATCTCATTGACTGTTAGGGACGGTGGAACGCACTAAATATAAATAATAGGAAGTGCGTTCGCCGCCCGGGGTCCACCGTGCAGTAGGTGTAACAACCGCTGCTGCGTAATGGCAGACTCGCTATAGGCGGTATACTGCGCTCGGGTTAAACGTCACCCGAGGTGCGCAGAGCGGACTCTGTTAAACTCACAGAGGCGCTATAGTACAAATAAAGCATAAATGCCGAGCCTGTTAGCTTCACAGGTCTCAGCTGGCGTGCACACACGGTATATGGTCACAGGACACGGCCCAAGGCAGAGGTCGGTGTCCTTCTTGACCTACCATGCGTGCGGGGTCGCTACCGCGGACGCCAGTAAGTGCTGCTAACTGCAGCACAGCGGTAACTACTGCCGCTGTACGACAGTGCCGTGAGGCATCACACTATCGGACGCTAGTGTAGCAGTGCGGTATGCACTGTGGCATATGGCTTGCCACTGACTGGTGCTGACTATAACTCTAATTCCCTACCCACATGCGTAATATCAGAGGGAAGGGGTTTCATAATGAGTCAGTCACCAGAATCATACATTCATCAGCATTCACACATAGCAAGTATAGTCTATACTAGCGCATGGGCGAGCGGCCATTTGGGCCTTTTATAGCCATGCAATCAGATCAGGACAAGGACCTGAGCACGTGACCCCTGATCTCCACTGGGAGATCGTCTCGTGGGCATGCCCAGTAGAGCGGCGAGAGGACTTAGCCTCTGGAGTGGTTTCCTGCAAAGCAGGCTGCGCTACCATTGCTGGTCCAGAGGTGGCAGCAACATCCAGACCCAGAGAGCTGGTCTTAGCAGGGCGCCTGGATCGCCGAGATTGCTGTGCAGGTCCCTGAGCTGTCGGAAAGGAATGGGAGACCACTGGATGTATGGCTCTGGATTCCTGCTGTGCAGCTGCAGGAATCCGACGCCTAACATTACCCCCCCTCCTAGGGCCCCCCCCTCTGAGCCTCGCTGTGATCAGGAGCGGAGCGTGGATGTTCTCCACTGGCTCCCAGGTCTGGGCCTCTGGACCATGAGCCTTCCAGTCCACCAAATAAAACTTTTTGCCACGCACAATCCTGCGTCCCACAATGGCGTTAACCTCAAACTCATCCGAAGACAAGTCTGACGACCTGGCAGATGACTCAGAGAACCGGGCCATGTGAACAGGATTGAGAAGGGACACATGGAAACCGTCAGAAATGGCTAAATGTGGAGGAAGAGCCAGGCGGTAGACCACTGAGCTGATTCGCTCGAGAACCTTAAAAGGCCCGATGTATCGCGCCGGGGGAAAAGGTTTGAGCGGGTAGCCGATGTGTGTTGGTGGATGCCCTCATTCTTTCTTTAGAGGCACGAATAGCATACTGAGTGCGATCCCAAATGTCGCGAGCCTCCACTGCCCAGTCTGCCACCCTGGAGTCAGCGGAGGACACTGGCATCGGGACAGGGACGCACGGATGTTGGCCGTAATTTAGAAGGAACGGCGTCTGACCAGTGGAGTCAGCCACTGCATTATTCAGGGCAGATTCAGCCCATGGTAGCAAGGATGCCCAGTCATCCTGCTTGGCAGAGACGAAATGCCGCAGGTACGTGGCCAAGGTTTGGTTGGCTCTCTCAACCAAGCCGTTCGTCTCGGGATGGTAAGCGGAGGACAGGTTTAGCTCAATGCTGAGTAGGCTGCAGAGCTCCCTCCAAAACCGGGACGCGAACTGGGGACCTCGATCACTAACAATTTTGTCCGGCATGCCAGGCAGACGGAATACATGTTTTATGAACAGTGTGGCAAGACCACGAGCGGAAGGCAACCGTTCGAGTGGCACCAGATACACCATTTTAGAAAAATGGTCGGTGACCACCCAGATGACCGTACTGCCACCAGCCTTGGGCAGGCCAACCACAAAATCCATGCCAACCATCTCCCAAGGTCTATCCGCCACCTGCAGAGGGTACAATAACCAAGCCGGCCTCTGTCTAGAGGACCTGTTCCGTGCACACGAGACGCACGCTTGTATATATTCCTTAGTGTTTCGAGCCATGTGCGGCCACCAATACGACCTTGCCAGGAGTTCTGTGGTCCCCTTATTGCCAAAGTGACCACCCACCCTGGACGCGTGTGCCCAGGCGAGACCCTCCGGCCGTAGCTGAGGAGGCACAAAGGTCTTGCCCGGTGGCACTGACTCAAGAGCAACTGGAGCCACGGTCGTAAAGGTCTCCAAAGGGAGAATTAGCCGTGGCTCAGCCTCCCCTTCCTCTGCTGAGACCACCGAGCGCGAGAGAGCATCCGCACGGACGTTCTTCTTTCCAGAGAGATAGTTCAAGGTGAAGCGGAAGTGGGAGAAGAAGAGCGACCACCTAGCTTGACAAGAGTTCAAGCGCTGGGCCGTTTGTAAATAGACCAGATTTTTATAGTCTGTATACACCTGGAAGGAAAACCAGGCTCCCTCCAGGAGATGTCTCCACTCGGAAAAGACCAACTTCATTGCTAGCAGCTCCCTGTCCCCGATGGAGTAATTCTTCTCCGCAGGTGAGAAGGTCTTAGAGAAGAATAAGCAGGGATGCTTCCGACCTTAAGCATCCTTCTGGAAAAGGACTGCTCCTGCACCGGCGGAAGAGGCATCCACCTCCAGGATAAACGGTTTATCCACATCGGGACGGTGTAAGAAGGGAGCGCCAGCAAAATGGGATTTTAGAGACGAGAAGGCCTTGGAGACCTGTTCAGACCAAGCGTTAGGATTAGCTCCTTTCTTTGTGAGAGCAACCAAAGGAGCTAACAGTGTGGAGAAGTGAGGTATGAACTGGCAGTAATAGTTGACAAACCCCAGGAAGCGCTGCACTGCTTTGAGTGAGTGTGGTTCCTGCCAGTCCATTACCGCTTGCAGTTTGGCCGGATCCATAGCCAACCCCTGGGCCGAGATGATGTAGCCCAGGAACGGCAAGGACTCCTGCTCAAACTGGCACTTCTCCAGCTTGGCGAAAAGAGAGTTCGCCCGCAGATGGTCGAAGACCTTGCAGACGTCTCTCCGGTGGGAGGTCAAATCTGGCGAGAAGATGAGGATGTCATCCAGATAGACCACCACCGAGGTGGAGAGCATATCGCGGAAGACGTCGTTGACGAAATCCTGGAAGACAGCAGGCGCATTACAAAGGCCGAAGGGCATGACCAGATATTCGTAGTGGCCGTCCCTGGTATTAAAGGCTGTCTTTCACTCGTCTCCTTCGTGAATGCGGATCAGGTTGTATGCCCCCCGTAGATCTAATTTCGTAAGGATCCGGGCCCCTCGCAACCTGTCAAATAGCTCAGAGATCAATGAGAGAGGGTATTTGTTTTTAACTGTTAAGGCGTTGAGACCTCTGTAGTCAATGCAGGGACGTAACTCTCCGCTTTTCATCTGCACGAAGAAGAACCCTGCACCAGCCGACGACACCGACTTTCTGATAAAACCTCTAGCCAGGTTCTCCCGGATATATTGAGACATAGCCTCTGTCTCAGGGAGTGACAGCGGATACACACAGCCTCTAGGAGGTTCCGTGCCTGGCCGAAGATCTATCGGGCAATCGTAAGGACGGTGCGGCGGGAGCGTCTCCACAGATTCTTTAGAGAAGATGTCCGCGTACTGGTGGTAAGGTTTAGGAAGCGCGGAGAGATCCGCGGGCACTTCTGTGGAAGCTACCTGAACACTGCCCCTCAGGCACCTTTCCTCACAGTCCTTGCTCGAACCCAGTATATTCCCTGAAGCCCAATCAATATGAGGGGAGTGGCAACGGAGCCAGGGAACTCCGAGAAGCACCTGGTCGATGCCTTCTGGCAAAATGAACAAGGACAGAATCTCACGATGAGAGGGTGAGATTGAGAGCCCGAGAGGAGCCGTCTTGTGGGTCACCTGAGATGGTAAAGGTGCACCATTAACCACCCTGATGGTCAGAGGTTGGGGCAGTAACACCAGTGGAATAGCGTGTTTCTGGGGGAAGGTCGAGGACATAAAGTTCTCCTCAGTCCCGGAATCCACGGTAACCTCTACCTCCCAGGTGGAGGCCCCGCTATCTAATGTCCCTCGGAATACCGGTTTGGGAGAAAAGGGTTTCATATTTGCCTGACCACCACCTACGACCACTGGACGTGATAGTTTTTCTGACCGCTGAGGACACGTGCTAGCCGGGTGACCAAACTGCCGGCACTGGTAACAACGTGCGGAGCTTCGCACCGGACGTGGCTTGGAGCCGGCGCGAGACACCTCCATAGGTTCGGAGGGTGTAAGCTCCTGAGCGGGAGATCTTAGCGGCTCTGTGAAGGTGGGAGCCAAGTTAACCATTCGTCTGGATTGCGTACGTTCCAGCCCGCGCTCTGTAAATCGGAGAATAATGCGGGTGGAGATGGCAATCACTTCCTCCAGACTTGTGGGGACCTCTCTGGTTGCTAGAGCATCTTTGACATGCTCTGCTAACCCTCTCCAAAACACAGGGATGAGTGCTTTATCAGGCCACTCTAGTTCGGAAGCCAATGTCCGGAATCGGACGGCATAATGGCTGACCGAGAGAGACCCCTGTGTTAGGGCCAATAATTGGAGAGAGGTGTCGTGCGTGATCCGTGGTCCCAAAAATACCTGCTTCAGAGCCGCAAGGAACTGAGCAGCCCCCTGAACCACGGGATCATCACGCTCCCACAATGGCGCAGCCCACTTTAATGCCCTGCCAGATAGAAGAGAAACAATAAACCCCACCTTAGCCCTCTCTGTAGAGAACCATGCAGCCAGTAACTCAAGCTGGATAGAGCACTGAGTCACGAATCCCCTACAGGTGGCGCTGTCGCCCGAAAACTTGTCGGGGAGCGGGAGGCGAGATATTGTCGGTATAGGCGTGAGTGTGGGCACGTGTGAGACAGCCTCTGCGACTGCCTGAGCAGCGGCTACCATAGCATTCGCAGCTGAGGTGGAGCTCTTGATAGCCGCCAACCTGCTCTCCAGCTGCCAAATGTACCGCTGCAGCTCCTGCAGGTCCGCCATTACTAGCCAGACCCTGGCACTAGTATAATGTTAGGGACGGCGGAACGCACTAAATATAAATAATAGGAAGTGCGTTCGCCGCCCGGGGTCCACCGTGCAGTAGGTGTAACAACCGCTGCTGAGTAATGGCAGACTCGCTATATGGCGGTACACTGCGCTCGGGTTAAACGTCACCCGAGGTGCGCAGAGCGGACTCTGTTAAACTCACAGAGGCGCTATAGTACAAATAAAGCATAAATGCCGAGCCTGTTAGCTTCACAGGTCTCAGCTGGCATGCACACACGGTATATGGTCACAGGACTCGGCCCAAGGCAGAGGTCGGTGTCCGTCTTGACCTACCGTGCGTGCGGCGTCGCTACCGCGGACGCCAGTAAGTGCTGCTAACTGCAGCGCGGCGGTAACTACTGCCGCTGTACGACAGTGCCGTGAGGCATCACACTATCGGACGCTAGTGTAGCAGTGCGGTATGCGCTGTGGCATATGGCTTGCCACTGACTGGTGCTGACTATAACTCTAATTCCCTATCCACATGCGTAATATCAGAGGGAAGGGGTTTCATAATGAGTCAGTCACCAGAATCATACATTCATCAGCATTCACACATAGCAAGTATAGTCTATACTAGCGCATGGGCGAGCGGCCATTCGGGCCTTTTATAGCCATGCGCTTCCGGAACCTTCCAGACCTCTGAGATGGGCCAATCAGATCAGGAAAAGGACCTGAGCACGTGACCCCCGATCTCCACTGGGAGATCGTCTCGTGGGCATGCCCAGTAGCGCGACGAGAGGACTTGGCCTCTGGAGTGGTTTCCTGCAAAGCAGGTTGCGCTACCATTGCTGGTCCAGAGGTGGCAGCAACATCCAGACCCAGAGAGCTGGGCTGAGCAGGGCGACTGGATCGCTGAGATTGCTGTGCAGGTCCCTGAGCGGTCGGAAAGGAATGGGAGACCGCTGGATGTATGACTCTGGATTCCTGCTGTGCAGCTGCAGGAATCTGATGCCTGACAGTGATGCCATGATTGGTCAGGAAGGGCCCCTAGTGTGTTTTGCTTGTGTCATTCCATTATACGTCAGATACATTTGGACAGAGCAGTAGTAGGACTTTCTAGTGTCATTTTAATAGTTTAGTTGCTAGTTAGATCAGTAAAGTTCTGACCAATTTTTGTTTTTTGAGATTTGCTATTGGGCTACTCTTCAATGTCTATCCTTTACCTATATCAAACACATGTAGATGTGACTCCATATACCCATAATAGACAGAGCCCTGTTGGTATCTACAGTGAGGGTAACTATAGTGGAGTCAGGGGTAGCAGTCACACCTGGGTCCTGGTTCCTGAGAGAATCCAAATGTCCTTCTGCCATATATGAAGGGACATAGCTGCCGACTCTCCCGGGACGTCCAGGAGACTCACATAAAAACAATGAGATCTTCCAAAGTCCAGGAAGATCAAGTTGAGTGTGGTGATGCCCAGGAGGGAAGAGGATGACAGAGACAGACTGGTCTGGGGTCTGTATTATGGTGTGGTCTGTGTTATGGGGAAGTCTGGTCTACAGATTATATTTCGAGGAGTAGGTTCTGAAGTCCTTATTAAGGAGATGTGTATTTTCTAAGGGTCAGGTCTACAGTCTGTATCAGTTTAGGGGTTTGGTCTGGGATCTGTATTAGTTTAGTGGTTTGGGGTCTAGTTTAAGAAGATGAGTCTGGGGTCTGTTTTAGTTTATGGGGTCTAGTTCTGTTCTCAGTATAAGTATACATGTATCATTAGTATACAGACCCCAAACCAGACCCCTTAAACTAATACAGACCCAATACCAGACCTATAAACTAATTCAGACCTAGGCTTTTTTTTTCCTAGGGGTTGTGGTCTAGGGACTTTAATAGTTTAGGGGTTCTCGTCTGGATTTGTATTAGTTCAGGGGTCTTGCCTGAGGTCTGGATTAGTTTATGGGTCTAATCTGGGGTCTGTATTAGTTTAGGAGGTCTGATCTGGGGTCTTTATTAGTTTAGGAGGTCTAGTCTGTGGTCCGTATTTGTTTAGTGGATCTGGTATATGCATTTGTTAATGAGTACATGGTGTGGATCTGTATAAGTTTATGTGGTCTGTTTCTGTAGTCTGTATTTATTTTTTGGGGTATGATTTTGGGTCTGGTCTGGAGTCTGTATTGGTCTAGGGGGTCTAGTCTGAGGTTTTTACAGATTTCAGGGGTGTGAGTCCATATATACTTTTAGATGTAATTAAAGAATTCCAAGACTGTATTTGAGCAATAAATTCTGTAAATTCGGAGGGTGTCCTATATGATGGCTACATTGTTCCTTACCTTATATCCTTTCTCAATGTTGGCAGGTGTCAGAAGACCCCAGTATTATAAGTGGCACATAGCAGGCTGGGGGTCCGGATACTGTGTTTGCATTGGAGTCTGGTTACACCTCCGCAGCGGTTCACTAACTAAATAATGTTTTGGAAGCTTATCCTGATTTCCAATTAGCTAATGAGGAAAGACGTGGACCTTTGAGCTCCGTCCAATCTTACAGCTCCAAAGTGCTAATATGAAGGATGGTTTGTACTGTATTGTGACACATACAAGCACTTGGTGTTCTTGTACGGAGTCTCCATGTTATTAGGATTTGTGCATTTGTCAGATCTCCAGTTTATGAGAAATTCCCCTCTTGTGTTTTACAATTGTAAATCTCCTGTGTATCAAGGAACACATTGTATTACTGAAAGCAGCCCTGTCACCAGGGCAAAACGGTTCAATTTTTGGTCTTATTTTACTCTCCTCACTCCCCTGAGTATTCTTTTTTTTTAAATCAGCTATACAGTTTCAGAAATATGGGCCTTTTTAATTGGTGTATTATTTTATTGTCTTTATCAAGGTGGGCCTGGCTCACAGGATCCTCAGGGGCGTGTCTTTAGTCTGCCCGTTTATTATCACCCTGTGAGACACACCCCCATGGTAAAGAAAATAAAAGTTAATTCTAAATAATAAATCCCATATCTCTGGAACGGTATGGTGGATTTTGAAAAAACAAAAACCTGAAAACTCTAGGGCGCAACGGGACTAATGTAAGAGCAAAATCTTTTCACTTGGTGGCAGGTTGTCTTTAACAGGAATATGTATTTTTTATTGCACCAATGCATCTCTATGCATCTACATCCTAAGCAGGGGCGGGATTTTGTCCCTCTGCAAGAAGCAGGGGAGGAATTTTGTCCCTCTACAGGAAGTAGGGGAGAAATTTTGTCTCTCTACAGAAAGTAGGGGCGGGATTTTGCCCCTCTACAGGAAGCAGGGGCGGGATTTTGTCCCTCTACAGGAAGTATGGGAGAAATTTTGTCTCTCTACAGAAAGTAGGGGCGGGATTTTGCCCCTCTACAGGAAGTAGGGGTGGGATTTTGTCCCTCTACAGGAAGTAGGGGAGAAATTTTGTCTCTCTACAGAAAGTAGGGGTGGGATTTTGCCCCTCTACAGGAAGTAGGGGTGGGATTTTGTCCCTCTACAGGAAGTAGGGGAGGAATTTTGTCTCTCTACAGGAAGCAGGGGAGGAATTTTGTCTCTCTACAGGAAGCAGGGGCGGGATTTTGTCTCTCTACAGGAAGTAGGGGAGAAATTTTGTCTATCTACAGGAAGGAGGGGAGGAATTTTGTCCCTCTACAGGAAGCAGGGGCGGGAATTTTGTCTCTCTACAGGAAGTAGGGGAGGAATTTTGTCTCTCTACAGGAAGTAGGGAAGGAATTTTGTCTCTCTACAGGAAGTAGAGGAGGAATTTTGTCTTTACAGGAAGTAGGGGTGGGATTTTGCCCCTCTACAGGAAGAAGGGGCGGGATTTTGTCTCTCTACAGGAAGTAGGGGAGGAATTTTGTCTCTCTACAGGAAGTAGGGGAGGAATTTTGTCTCTCTACAGGAAGTAGAGAAGGAATTTTGTCTCTACAGGAAGTAGGGGAGTAATTTTGCCCGTCTACAGGAAGCAGGGGCGGGATTTTGTCTCTCTACAGGAAGTAGGTGAGGAATTTTGTCTCTCTACAGGAAGTAGGGGAGAAAAGTTGTCCCTCTACAGGAAGTAGAGGAGGAATTTTGTCTCTACAGGAAGTAGGGGTGGGATTTTCTCTCTCTACAGGAAGTAGGGGAGGAACTTTGTCTCTCTACAGGAAGTAGGGGAGGAATTTTGTCTCTCTACAGGAAGTAGGGGTGGGATTTTGTCCCTCTACAGGAAGTAGGGGAGGAATTTTATATCTCTACAGGAAGAAGGGGCAGAATTTTGTCTCTACAGGAATCGGATCCGTGGATGTTTGGGTTGATCAGGTTCGGCCAAACTAGAGTTAAAAGTTTGGTTCAGTATCTGAACGTAACACCGAACTCCATAGAAGTCAATGGCAGCGCAAACTTTGGTGCTTTAAATCGCTGTGAGATGGTCATAGTAAGGGCTAGGGGGCTGCAAAAGGAAGCAAAGTGGGGGGTAACATCCTGGCAAGTGCCCTACAAACAAATCTGGATGGGGAAATGTTTTAAAATAACATAAAATTACCAAAAATAACAAATTTTGGGACAAATTTAAACAGTTTGTGAAGTGGATTGGATTATAACAATTCTGAAGATGAGGCTCTGGACTATGATGGCCGTGTACACTTGGATGGTACAGTGAAACTGCGACTGGTCATTAAATCAATCATTTTGGATAAATGTTTTTTAATTTCTGGCTACAGATCACTGTAAAATTATGACCCGGTAAAGGATGCATAGAAAGCCCGACAGACGGGCCGCAAAGGTCCTCACGCCCTCGCACCTCTGCTGACCAACCCGAGCATTGCCTTGGGTGTGTTGGTTGATGAGCCAGGGCGGTCGTGATGTCCTTTGAAGGCCATTCACCTCACACTCGGCTTGCAAGGCGTGTTTTCTCTCCACCTGGGATGGCTGAGGAAGTGACCACGGCCTAAAATTTTGTTGATTGGCTTTGCTGCAGTTTTTCAACAAACTTTATTAGGCATTCGAACTCGAACAGTAAACTGGACATTCGGTTAAAAGTCCGTGTTTGGGGTTCGGTACGGGACATTAGGTGTCTGCTACAAACCCTGAACTTCACAGTTCGGGTTCGCTCATCCCTGATCAGCAGGCATAGGATAAAGAAAGAGGTATGAGGAGATGTAGATAAAAGTCATCACATCATTTCTAATCCAGGTCTTCATTCACGGCACAAACCATTGGGCGGCCATATTGTCCATAAATCCAGTTTTTTGCACATTGCGGCTAGGGAAATTCATGACTTAATATGGTTGAACTTCCTGATGTTGATTGTTACATTCCTTCTAGTTAATGCCGGATCTAATGAATTTTCCTGTCACCATTCATTAGCATCAGTAACTAAAGACTTGGCTGGCTCGCTCCATTAAATAAATCTATTTGTTTGTTGATTCGGTGGAGGCAGGACGGTTGGATTAGTGAAGCCTGCCGTTACAACGCTCCGTCCTGATTAAAAACAAGTGTCAGATTGGAAATGTGTCGAGCAAACGTCTCCTCACCCAACATCTCAGAAACCACACTAAAAGTTCATGACAAGACCATGGCCAAGACCGTATCATTCCTCCCTCTTCACCTCCAGGCTTGCCAAGAAGCCCCAACTCTTACATCATCCGCATCCTGACGACTCCTTATCTGTGGGACCGTCCATCCCACCACCGATTAGACATGCCAAACCCACTCACATCAGGCCCCCGGCTGGGTAGGAGCCTGTGTTTCCTCACATGTGGTCTGATTGATTATTTCTACATTGAAGCTGTTTATATTTCTTTTCTATTGGATTGTATTTATTTGCATTGGCTTCCATCCGAGCGCTCATTTCCTTCACCTCGACCATTAAACTTTTCCTATGAGCAGTTTGTTTGTTTCCTGCTCTGGACAGACAATGTCAAAAACAAATATGAACACGATCGAAACTTGACACAACAGCAACGCAACGTAATACGTCCTAGCGTAAGATGGCATCAACAAAGCCTTCATGCCCGTGCCATCTGCGCCTTCATTATGGTCTATTCACTACTCCAGCCCACCAGGGATATTCTCAATAAATCCTGTACTACCTTCAGCCACATTCACTACACTACCCCACTAGTGATGTTCTAATGAACCCTTGAGCATATAGCCAATCTCTACGACCATACAGTGGGGGAAATATGTATTTGACCCCTTGCTGATTTTGCACGTTTGCCCACTGACAAATAATATAATTTTAAGGGTAGGTTAATTTTAGCATTGAGAGATAGAATATAAAAAAAAAATCCAGAAAATCACACTGTATAAATTATATACATTTATTAGCATTTTGCAGTGAGAAATAAGTATTAATCCTTCTGGCAAACAAGACTTAATACTTGGTGGCAACACCCTTGTTGGCAAGCCCAGCAGTCAGACGTTTTTTGGACTTGATGTTGAGGTTTGCCAACATGTCAGGAGGAATTTTGGCCCCCTCCTCTTTGCAGATCATCTCTAGATCATTAAGATTTTGGGACTGTCACTTGGCAACTTGGAGCTTCAACTCCCTCCATAAGTTTTCTATGGGATTAAGGTCTGGAGACTGACTGGGCCACTCCATGACCTTAATGTGCTTCTTTTTGAGCCACTCCGTTGTTGCCTTGGCTGTATGTTTTTGGGTCATTGTCTTGCTGGAAGACCCAGCCACGATCCATTTTTAGTCTCCTGGTGGAGGGAAGGAGGTTGTCACTCAGGATTTTATGGCTTCATCCATTCTCCCTTTGATGTGATGAAGTAGTCCTGTGCTCTTAGCAAAGAAACACCCCCAAAACATGTTTCTACCTCCATGCTTGATAGTGGGGACGGTGTTCTTTGGGTCATAGGCAGCATTTCTCTCCCTCCAAACACGGCGAGTTGAATTAATGCCAAAGAGCTCAATTTTTGTCTCGTGACCACAGCACTTTCTCCAATCACTCACAGAATCACCCAGGTGTTCATTGGCAAACCTCAGACGGGCTGCACATGTGCCTTATTGAGCAGGGGGACCTTGCGGACACTGCAGGATTGTAAACCTTTACGGCGTAATGTGATACCAATGGTTTTCTTGGTGACTGTGGTCCCAGCTGCCTTGAGATCATTAACAAGTTCCCCCTCGTGTAGTTTTAGGCTGATCTCTCACCTTGCTCATGATCAAGGATACCCACGAGCTGAGATTTTGCATGGTGCCCCAGATCGATGTCGATTGACAGTCATTTTGTATTTCTTCCATTTTCTTACTATTGCACGAACAGTTGTCTCCTTCTCACCCCGTGTCTTACATATGGTTTTGCAGCCCATTCCAGCTTTGTGCAAGTCTATGATCTTGTCCCTGAATCCTTATAAAGCTCTTTGGTCTTGCCCGTGTTGTAGAGGTTAGTGTCTGACTGATTAATTGAGTCTGTGGACAGGGGTCTTTTATAAAGGTGACTATGTAAGACAGCTGTCTTTAATGCAGGTAACGAGTTGATTAGGCGCATCTAACTGGTGTGTAGGAGCCAGAACTCTTAATGGTTGGTAAGGGATCAAATACTTTTTTCTCACTGCAAAATGCAAATAAATTTATATAATTTATACAACGTGATTTTATGGATTTTATTTATAATCTATCTCTCAATGTTAAAATTAACCTACCCTTAAAATTATAGACTGTTCATGTCTTTGCCAGTGGGCAACCTTACAAAATCAGCAAGGGATCAAATACTTATTTCCACCACTGTATGGCTTAAGGAGGCCAAACCATCTAATGTGCATAAAGGTGTCTTACCTTTCCAAGATAACAGATAATTAGACGAATGTTGGCCAAACCCGCCAATACTTAAGTGTTGAATTGCTTGGCTGAACCTTCCAATATCAAAGATTTCAGCCAACACTTTAATTTGCATGAAGGTACCATGTAACACAGGTATTCGGATGCAGTGACACAGAAGCACAGAGCAGGGGTTAACAATTACTCGTTTTATAAGTACAGGGGTAACCTCCTCGCAGGGAGCAGCAAGGAATAAACAGGTAAAGAATGAGGGGTAAACCGGGAGAGAGTAATTCAAAATTAAGGTCTATATATTAATTCCACTTAGCGTGACTCGGTTGTCCGTTTATTTTCCTGAGTCAGATGGTTGAGGCCGGTGCTGTGTTCTTCCGGCTTCACCGCCTAACAAGTCGGTCTCACTTTTGGCAGCAGCGGGCGGTCATCGGTCTTACCCGCTGAGCCCCTAGTCCGATATGCTGCAGCGCAGCGGAGTGGAGTCCACCGCAATCCTCTGCTCGGCGTGCGTCCCTTTGCACGCCCGCTGCAACCTGGGAGCCGTGCTGCACCTGGCCGTGATCGCTACTCTGCGGCTTATCTTTCCCCGCAGCCCGGCCCCGGTCCTCTCTGTCTCCTCTCTCTGGTGAGAAGCCCCTCTTTTTCCCGCACAAACCCTTTTATCCCTCTCTGGCTTGCCATGCCCCATCTACACAGGTTATGGGTCTGCTCCGTCTCCAATCTCCTTCCCCCTGCAACAGTAGGTGCGGCCCAAGCAGTTCCGGACCCGGTGCTCTGTCAGCGTCCACAGCACGGTCTTCTCCTCTACAACCGCAACGGCTTGCCGATAATCAAGGAAGGTTTGATCGGGTAAGTCCAATTTAGGACTGCCCATTGTGCCGATTTTCCCAGAAATAAGCCTCTGCCAGAGATGTCAGTTGGCGGCTTTCTCACAGAGAACTCAGGCGTGCTACCAGTTTACAGAACAACGATCATCAGAAACATCATTCGGCCAACAGAAAGCTAATGTATATGGACTGCTCTACTCCAGTCTCAGCCAGTCGGGAGGAATAACTACTGGCCAAACGAGAGCTTGGCCAACGATTTACAAAAGCTTTTCTATTTTTTCATTATGCAGTTGTTGAGATGAAGGCTGAGAACAAAAATGGGGTATGGAAGCTAATACCAATGATATTTTTTCCCCTAAAAATCAGTATATGAGTCGAGAACCTCATTGTATTTGTGTTCACGTGGCTTGGTGGTGACTACTTGGATAGATGTGGTCTTTTCTTTGACCCTTACACATGTGTGAGCCTTGTAAAAGTGTCTACGTCAATAGAGAAAGGAAAATTCACAACAAATCATTGTTTTCAGCAGGTCACTTCCACCCTGTGGATTTCCACACAGATGATAAAATTTGTTTGTATTCATTCATCGGCACGCCTAGAATCCGGAACTCCAGTGTCCGTCCACTATCAGATACAGATGTACCACCTGCTGGGATATGGTCCCGAGGGATATATCTGATGTTACAGTTCTCACCGAACCCAGAGTCTGGTCCTATCTGCTGTTTCACTACTGAATACCCCATAACTCACATTTTATGTAGGACAGAAGCTAATCCCGCATCAATTAACCCATTGTTACATCAATAAACAAACAGCAATGGACTACGTCTCTTGGACTATTGCTTCCATGTTCCAGATCAAAGTTTCTGGAAACCCTGTCCCTTTTCTGGACAGCAGATCATCTGACTCCTTGCAGCAGCCAAAGGTTCTACAGGATGAAATCCAACATACTCAATCACTCCCCATAAGCAGTGACCCTGTGTTATCACGGGGTCTACAATAGCATTTGGTTGCCCAAAACTGAAATGCATAGTCAAAATATGGTCAAACCGGTGCTTTATAAAAAGGCAAACTAATATTTCTTTTCTAATAGAGAACAATATTTTGTTGCCTTTAGCTGCAGCAGACTGACATTGAGCTCTATCATTAAGTTTTTATAATTACACCCAAATCAACCTCCATTGAAGACTCCACATATACCGATCCATCAAGTGTATAAATCACATCTACATTTTTGCTCCAAGATATATAACCTTACTGTACACACTGACCTTCATCTGCCTTTTTGGCCAGTTACTAAAGGGCTTCCTCTAAAGATAAGACGCACACCAATGCGGAAGCAGACAAATGCAAAAGGCAAAAACTGAATGGCTGAAACCTGGACTATGCACAAAGAGAGTTGGGGGGGCACCATTTTCATGATACCCTGTGAATAAATCATTGAAGTACAAGGCAGGAAACCCCCTTTAATTCAGCACGATTCATCTGAAGTACATGGAGATCGGAACTTTGAGGTGCTTGTATGTAACAGAAGAAAGTACTAAAACCATTATTCTTGTTAGCACTTATTCTTGTTCTTGTTAGCACTTAGAAGTGGAAATATTGGGACTGGGCCCACAAAAAAAAAACATTTCTCATCAGCTCATTGGAAATCAGAATATTTTTCCTTTCATTGTGCTTATAAGTGATCTCCCCTCAATCTACTAAACATAGAAAACAGGTGGCATTCCAGGGGTTGTCACATACCTATGAGGGAGGTCCACTGGCCCCATAAGACATAGGAGGACACCATTTCTATAAAGGAGTTGTCCAACTCTTGGGATTGGTTTCTCACACTTTTCCAAAGTCCTTGAACACCACAAGTTCTCCTTGTGGAGATCCAGACATTTTACGGATGGTGACAGACAATGCTCTCTGGGCAAATTATTCAAGTTATCTCTCCTCTTAGAAAGAAGAGTTCTGTATCTCCAGATACACTTATAGACCCATGTGAGTATGCGAACCTTTCCACTTGCGCTAATCCAATACAGTCATGATTATCCATGGTCAAGCACATGGACTGATGAAGATCTGATGATTTGCCTTTAAAAAAAACCTTAAAGATTCACTAAAAGTGTTTTAACTTTATCTTTTGGGTGTGCAGAGGTTACATCTACGATGTGGGTTGTGTTGGGAACCTATTGTCTTTCTCACAGATGTTGCATCAGGAGCTTCAAGTTACACATCTCAAGGACATTTTTTCAAAACACTCAACGATGTCTCATTCCTGTTCTTCGAAAAGATAAGCTGATGATCCTTTAACACATTATACACCAGATATATATCTGTCCAGTACTCTAACAATACTCATAAAGTAGTCACACCGTGACAACATATGTCCACCATAAAGTACGCATAAAATAGTCATTATTTTCCTCTACTAAGAGCTTAAATCAGTTTTTCCCTTTACCAAGTAGAAAAGGTTGTCAATCAAAAATGTCAAAAAAAGTCTGATTTGTGGTGGTCCATCAGCAGGCCCCCAACTGGTCCTATGAACAAGCTAATGCTACTTTCCATAGCTCCCCTACCTCGCCGTTGGTGCTGTAAGATGACTCGGCTGAACGTGAAGATCATACATGATATACAACTCCACAATCTTGGTCATGCGATATCTGAAAAATCCAAGAATTTCCCCTTTTCTTTTTCCAGTAAGACTTTCATACAACCAGAAATTACATTAGCGAAGAATCCTGAAACTAACATGATACCTCACGCTCAGCTTCATTCCGCTCCTCCGATCAGCTCTGCTTCGTATTAGCCTCTGCCTATTTGTGGTCCAGTAAATACCAGATAGAAGGAAACACAAGATACCGTATTACCGAAGGAATCGGCACTGAACGGATCTGAATTCTCATCTATGACATCTACAATATTGACTAAAGATGGAGAACTGGAATAGAAGACACCCGGAGAGGGCGATTTCACCATTATATCATGCTTTGTAGCTTATTATATACATTTATCATGTTTCTCCTATTTCTTTTACAGCGCTGTGCAAAAGTTTTAGGCAGATGTGAAGAAAAATGCTGCAGAGTAAGAAGATTTCAAAACTAGGAGTGGTAATAGTTTATCTTTATCAATTAACAAAATAGAAAGTGAATAAAGAAAAGAGAAATCTAAATCCCACCAGTATTTGGTGATTGCCCGTTGCCTTCATCACTTCTTCTTGTCACTTGTACACAGGTTATGGAGGATCTCAGCAAGAGGTTGTTCCAAACATCTTGGAGACCTGACCCCAGATCTTCTGTGTATGAGACTTGTGCGGATCCTTCTGTCTCCTCATGTGATCCCAGACAGACTGGATGATGTGAGATCAGGGCTCTGTGTTCCCGGATCATCACCCCCAGGACTCCTCATTATTAATGACATTGGTTGGATGTTGGGGGTTGTTGTTTGACTGTAGAATAAATTTGGAGCCGATCAGACGCTTCCTGATGATTATATGATGGATAAGTATCTGCCGGGATTTCTCAGCATTGAGGACACCATTAATCCTGACCAAATCTCCAACTCCATTTCATGACATTCAGCCACCACCTTGCAGGATTCTCCATTGTGAGTTACTGCTCCTGCATGATTGTGCCGCTCTTCGGCCTCCAGGGAACAATCTCCTTCGATTACAGCTGAATATTTCACATTGTTTCAGTCCGGTCAAAACTACCAAGCACCATTGTTTCCTATGTTTTTATGCTTAGTTGAGTCACTTGTCCTTGATTCCATAATGAAGGTCTGTTTTCTTGCCACAGTTCAGACCACTTCTGGACAGGAGTCTCCGGACACTAGATAGATATTGTTGATCCCACTGGTTGCCGTCAGTTCTGAACTGATGGCACTGCTGAACATCTTCCAATTTCAAAAAGCAAGTAACATAATGTGTTTTTCATCTGCTGCACTGTTTCCTTGGCTGACCACTTCATCTACAGCGCTCAATGTTGTCCATTTCTTGATGTCTTAAATGCTGAGAAATCCAGGCAGACATTTATCCATCATGTAATATCATCAGGAGGCATCTGATCAGCTCCAAATTTATTCTGCAGCCAGACAACGACCCCCAACATCCAGCCAATGTCATTAAGAACGAGAAGTCCTGGGGGTGATGATCCGGGAACACAGAGCCCTGATCTCACATCATCCAGTCTATCTGGAATCACATGAAGAGACAGAAGGATCCGCACAAGCCTCATGCACAGAAGATTTGGGGTCAAAGCTCCAAGATGTTTGGAACAACCTCATTATCAAATTCCTTCAAATTTTGTGCAAATAATAAGTGACTGAGAAGAAGTGATGAAGGCAAAGAGCGGTCCCTGAATATTGCTGGGATTTACATTTCTCTTTTGTTCATTTACTTTGCATTTTGTTTGTAGGCAAACATAAATTATTAAAATTTCTGTCTTTGAAAATATCCTTACTTTGCAGACGTTTTTCCACACCTGCCTAAAACTTTTCCAATGTACTGTAGACGGTAAGCCTATTCGGATGTATAGCTGATATAGACGGGTATTTTATATTCCATCGTCTGTTCTCTTCTCCATTTCTTTCCTAATCCTCCTTCTTTAACAAATTATGTCCACTGTTTTCATAGCCTGAGCCTATAAGTGTAGCACTTGACGATCTCCCCTCCGTTTCAGGCCTGCCATGCTGGCCTGCTTAGTTTTACGAGGTGTCTGAAGGATTCTACTGGAACACACTGAAAACAGTCAAATTAAGAAACAAGAAAAGTCCCAGAGACATATCCACTGACGTCCTGAAATACCACAGTAATGACCAGGACCTGCCCCCAGGGGAACCTCATTCCTTCCTGCTCTATTAAAATCTACTATTGTAGTCTACAAAATGGCATATAATTTACAGATGACCGAATGTTTTGAAATTCGAATTCATAATTTTTGACAAATTTTTCAAGAAATTTGATCGAATCGAAAAAAACTGCCGATACTCCAACAGCCCTGAAAATTTGTGTGTAACACTGAGGACTCCTATGACTGCATCCAACCCCATTCAAGCTCTATTACACAAACACAGCCTTAGTGATGTCACCCATTACTAATGATAACCATTCTTCATTGCTTTGCTGTCACACATTATCTGTATTGGTTATTCAGTGTTTTATGGGTTTTCCTGAGCTATGAGCTTTGATGTCATCTTGCTATCCAGATTCACCACAAACGGGCTGCTGCATTCCTAGTCTGAGCTTTTATACAGGCTATGATAGTGTCCCCTGATTGGCTGAAATATACCATGTGATGTGATGGCTATACTGTACTAAAATAAGAGTCGCACACTAATCCCAAACAGGAGAACGTAGTATGAGTTGCTATCCTTTACAGAAAATTTTTTCTTTGACCGTTGAGAGTTATTCATCGTAGATCAATCGAATTTGTAATTTTGGCACTTTTATGAGAGGCGACGGCTGTGAATGTCTGATCCCCTCCACCTCCTCTGGTTCATATTATCTGTGTCTGATCGGAGAGAGGAAGCTTTCACTCTGATGAGTTATGCCGGGTCGTTAAGAAAGATGGAATGAGGCTAAATATTTCTTTCCTCAGGTGGATTCTCTTCCATGTTCTCCAGCATTAAGAATTCCCTGGGCATTTTACAGTCTCGAAAAACTTTTTAGTACTCAAATTGATTCCATTCAAACATTTTAAGTACCTGTCATACGACTCAGGAGGACTCACATCACGGAGAGGAACCTAGAACGTCTCACATTTCATGATTCTCATGTATTCACCTGATACATTATGAAGAAAACTCAACTGTTTCCGTTTTATTCCCTCCCGTAGATTATTAGGTCGTCCTTCTGATACACAAGCCCGCTGGCAAATGAACACACTTGTCTTCAACTTTCTAAGGATCATCACAGACCTAAAAAGGTTAAATTGGTCACTTCCTCCAGGCTCTTATTTCATTTTCTTCTTCTGGCTCATGACTTTTTTCATGTAGGTAACTGGTCTGGAACACATTTGCCTTGGAGCTCAGGATCTTCAAGGTGAGGTGCACTTCAATTAAGAAGGACATTTTCCCTCTTTGTTTTAGAAGATCCTTTTCCCAGATTTAATAATTGATGGAGTTGAAAGAGGGTGAACCTCTAGCCTTCATCTTGAAGATGTTGGCCACTGACTTCATTCCACTTTTATACTAGCCTGTTTGTAGGAGCAATGGCGGATCTTAATAGGGGCGGATGGGGCGGTCGCCCCTGGCCCAAGGTTTTTTGGGGGCCCAGGGGCAGGGGCTGGGGCGGGCTGGGCCGGGTGGCAGAGAGGCAAATGCCCCCCGGACCGCTCCCCCAGCACCTGTACAGGGCCGGCCGTGCCCTGTGCTGTGACGCCGCCGGCAGCAGACAGCCGCCCGCGTCACATTCTATGAGGGGCCGGGAGCTGTGCACGGCCGTCACCTTGACGGCTGCTCAGCTCCGGCTGTACTTCCGGGTCAGATGTCGGGCGTGCGCGATGACGTCATCGTGCACGCGCCGACATGTCCCGGAGGATGCTGAAAGCAGAGGCGCTGCTGGGGAGCGAGCCGGCTGTGAGGTAAGTATGGGGAACTTTTTTTATTTTTTTTTATTTATAAAATGAATTAAATGGGGGAGGGGGTGAGTGGGGGCTGTACACAATGAAGGGGGGGTGACTGGGGCCTGTATATGATGAAGGGGGGGTGACTGGGGCCTGTATATGATGAAGGGGGGGTGACTGGGGGCTGTATATGATGAAGGGGGGGTGACTGGGGGCTGTATATGATGAAGGGGGGTGACTGGGGGCTGTATATGATGAAGGGGGGTGACTGGGGGCTGTATATGATGAAGGGGGGTGACTGGGGGCTGTATATGATGAACGGGGGGTGACTGGGGCCTGTATATGATGAAGGGGGGGTGACTGGGGGCTGTATATGATGAAGGGGGGTGAGTGGGGGCTGTATATGATGAAGGGGGGGTGACTGGGGGCTGTATATGATGAAGGGGGGGTGACTGGGGGCTGTATATGAACGGGGGGTGACTGGGGCCTGTATATGATGAAGGGGGGGTGACTGGGGGCTGTATATGATGAAGTGGGGTGAGTGGGGCTGCACATGATGAATTGGGGGTAAGTGGGACTGAACATGATGAATAGGGGGTAAGAGGGACTGCACATGATGAATTGGGGGTAAGGGGGACTGCACATGATGAATTGGGGGTAAGGGGGACTGCACATGATGAATTGGGGGTAAGGGGGACTGCACATGATGATGGGGGAGTGGGGCTGCACATGAAGTTGGGGGGGAAGGGGACTGCACATGATAAAATGGAAGGGGGGATAAGGGGCTGCAAATGATGAAGCGGCACTGCAGATGAAGTGAGTGGGTGATAGGGGACTGCAATGGATGAAGTAAGGGGACTTCAAATTAAAGTGGGGACATTCAAGTGGATCCCTTATGGCCAGGATCACGTTGGGCGATTTTGTGCGTATTGGCCGTAGGCCTACAGCTTATGTGCAACGTCTTTTTAGGCCATGTCCACACGTGGTGGAATGGTGGCGGGTTTTCCGTATGGACCCGCAGCAAACCAAGTGCTGCGGTCTGTACGGCTGTCAATTCCCGCACGGGGACCGCAGCGCTCAGGTGGCAAGGGGGGTACAGGGGCCCAGGTTTTATGAACAGCCCCGGGCCCATAGTCCACTTAATCCGCCACTGTGTAGGAGCAAAGATTGCCACCACCTCACAAAACGAGAGACACCTCTAGGAGCTTCGGAAGTACCAGAAATTGGTACCCTTGTAAATCCTAAAATAAATGTACTAATTTCTAAACACAATAGAAAAATATTGAATAACAACCTTTTCGGATTGTTGCCTTGCATAAAAAAAGCTTGGTCAGTGTTGAAGAAATGTTTCTCCACAAGTAGAGACAATACCCCTTAGACCACCATCAGAGACCTCTAATACAGACAAATTAGATCTCATGCTTTGCACTGAGGAATAGAAAAACCCTGAAACATGTGTCTGCAAATTGAGATTCTGGTTTGGCTTTTCTCCAAACTCATGTAGCAAGGCTTCCTGCAGAGTCCAAGAGGTGCCAACCCCACCCAAGTTTTCAACTCCATCAATTACGGAAGGATCTTCTGAATCAAGAAGAGGAACATCCTTCTGAACTGAAGTGTTCCTTCAAGATCCTGATGCACCAATGCAAAATTTATCCAAAGGTCCTACGATGATCATGTGGAACTGAGCTTCTACCGCCTTGATTTTTACGTTAGGGTCGATGTTGCAGTTGGAGCTCCTAGATGATGCCTCCTAGAGGTCCTGAAGATCAGGAACAAGCCCAGCTTGGCAATTCCTTCCTCTGATTTCAAACTCCTTGGCTCCCTGACCTGAGATTATCTGGCCCGGATAATTCTATATGTTAGATATATCCACTGCAAAGCCAAGTCTTCCTGAAATAATGTGAAAGTCAAAAGATTCTTTCTACTTTTCAAAACATGTAGTTGATGCATAAATAAAATGTCCATCACGTTTATCCCGGTATAATCCTCTCAATGTGAGAGCACAAAGTTGGCCGGGGAGCTGGTGACTTTTTGTTCTGCAGAGAGAGGTGTGGGCGAGAGCCAGAGACTCGGAGGATCAGACATCTGCCTGGGTGTTTGTTTTTGCTCTCAGGTATCAGGGCTCACACTGTGCTCCCCTGTCCTTGGCACTGCCCGCTCCAGCCTCCTCCAAAAACGGGACTCATTAATTCACTTTGCAGACTCTTGGTTTACCAGGAATGGTTTAGAAATTACCAAGATCTGAAATAACATAATGACAACCAAACAAATTCCTGGGAAAATCACCAAAGATAAGACACAAACCTGCTGTTACCGGGCACCGAGGGCGAATGTGCCTCAGCTAGACGCTATCACAACGTGTCTGAGGGTCACGGAAAAGAGCAAGCGTAAGGGGCACTGATCTATCTGAGGTCACTTATCATTGATCTAAAGGAAACCATGGCAATCATTGGAAGATGCCCTGTGCCCCAAGTGTCAGTGTCATTATCCTGTGCCCCAAGTGTCAGTGTCATTATCCTGTACCCCGAGTGTCAGTGTCATTATCCTGTACCCCAAGTGTCAGTGTCATTATCCTGTGCCCCAAGTGTCAGTGTCATTATCCTGTGCCCCAAGTGTCAGTGTCATTATCCTGTGCCCCAAGTGTCAGTGTCATTATCCTGTGCCCCAAGTGTCAGTGTCATTATCCTGTGCCCCAAGTGTCAGTGTCATTATCCTGTGCCCCAAGTGTCAGTGTCATTATCCTGTACCCCGAGTGTCAGTGTCATTATCCTGTACCCCAAGTGTCAGTGTCATTATCCTGTATCTCGAGTGTCAGTGTCATTATCCTGTACCCCGAGTGTCAGTGTCATTATCCTGTACCCCGAGTGTCAGTGTCATTATCCTGTGCCCCGAGTGTCAGTGTCATTATCCTGTACCCCAAGTGTCAGTGTCATCATCCTGTACCCCGAGTGTCAGTGTCATTATCCTGTACCCCAAGTGTCAGTGTCATTATCCTGTACCCCAAGTGTCATTATCCTGTACCCCGAGTGTCAGTGTCATTATCCTGTACCCCGAGTGTCAGTGTCATTATCCTGTACCCTGAGTGTCAGTGTCACTATCCTGTACCCTGAGTGTCAGTGTCATTACCCTGTACCCTGAGTGTCAGTGTCATTATCCTGTACCCCGAGTGTCAGTGTCATTATCCTGTACCCCAAGTGTCAGTGTCATTATCCTGTACCCCAAGTGTCAGCGTCATTATCCTGTACCCCAAGTGTCAGTGTCATTATCCTGTACCCCGAGTGTCAGTGTCATTATCCTGTACCCCGAGTGTCAGTGTCATTATCCTGTGCCCCGAGTGTCAGTGTCATTATCCTGTACCCCGAGTGTCAGTGTCATTATCCTGTGCCCCGAGTGTCAGTGTCATTATCCTGTACCCCAAGTGTCAGTGTCATTATCCTGTACCCCAAGTGTCAGTGTCATCATCCTGTACCCCAAGTGTCAGTGTCATTATCCTGTACCCCAAGTGTCAGTGTCATTATCCTGTACCCCAAGTGTCATTATCCTGTACCCCGAGTGTCAGTGTCATTATCCTGTACCCTGAGTGTCAGTGTCACTATCCTGTACCCTGAGTGTCAGTGTCATTACCCTGTACCCTGAGTGTCAGTGTCATTATCCTGTACCCCAAGTGTCAGTGTCATTATCCTGTACCCCAAGTGTCAGTGTCATTATCCTGTACCCCAAGTGTCATTATCCTGTACCCCGAGTGTCAGTGTCATTATCCTGTACCCTGAGTGTCAGTGTCACTATCCTGTACCCTGAGTGTCAGTGTCATTACCCTGTACCCTGAGTGTCAGTGTCATTATCCTGTACCCCAAGTGTCAGTGTCACTATCCTGTACCCCAAGTGTCAGTGTCATTATCCTGTACCCCAAGTGTCAGTGTCATTATCCTGTACCCCAAGTGTCAGTGTCATTATCCTGTACCCTGAGTGTCAGTGTCACTATCCTGTACCCTGAGTGTCAGTGTCATTACCCTGTACCCTGAGTGTCAGTGTCATTATCCTGTACCCCAAGTGTCAGTGTCATTATCCTGTACCCCGAGTGTCAGTGTCATTATCCTGTACCCTGAGTGTCAGTGTCATTATCCTGTACCCTGAGTGTCAGTGTCATTATCCTGTACCCTGAGTGTCAGTGTCACTATCCTGTACCCTGAGTGTCAGTGTCATTACCCTGTACCCTGAGTGTCAGTGTCATTATCCTGTACCCCGAGTGTCAGTGTCATTATCCTGTACCCCGAGTGTCAGTGTCATTATCATGTACCCTGAGTGTCACCTTCTCTGTGAAATCTCGGCATGTGTTAGTTGAGTGTCACATAAGGTCCAGGGGTGAACGCTGTATCCGGCCTGTAGATCGCTCCTACACTGGACGTACCTGAGAAACATGGCTCCACCTGCTAGAAAACAAGAGTCCGACCCAAGGAGAAACCTGATGAATGTTCCCAACAACAGGACGTGAGGACACCAATAACACCGGCCATGAAGCCGCACTTACGTCACTGTCTTATATTTCAGCACTTCTCCGTCTTGGCTGAGATTTATGAGCGGCTTCCAGTCATGGTGACCTAACGTTCCTGGCCACCAGATGATGTTGGTTTGGCAAATGATTTCCAGGTCCTTCTCCTTAATGTCTATAAACATGTAGATATATTAAGAAATCTGACTAATAGAATATTCCTGCGATGGAGACGGCGACGGGAACGAAATACGAGAGCAAAACAAGTATCAGCTGAAATGGTAACAAGAAGCTGCATGATGGTGGCCAACACCAGGAAAAACGAGGCAGAAATGTCCCACCAAAAGAACGGAGGACAAGTCATGTCAGCTGCCATGGGGTGGAGGGGTGTAGTACCCACTCCAGAAAAATAATCACAGTGAGAACTTACTGGCTGCTTCTCCATATACCAATATATATTGTAGTTTACATTACTAATTCTGAGTTACATCAAGTGTTATACTCCAGAGCTGCACTCACTATTCTGCTGGTGCAGTCACTGTGTACATACATTACATTACTGATCCTGAGTTACATCCTGTATTATACCCCAGAGCTGCACTCACTATTCTGCTGGTGGAGTCACTGTGTACATACATTACATTACTGATCCTGAGTTACATCCTGTATTATACTCTAGAGCTGCGCTCACTATTCTGCTGGTGCAGTCACTGTGTACATACATTACATTACTGATCCTGAGTTACATCCTGTATTATACCCCAGAGCTGCACTCACTATTCTGCTGGTGCAGTTACTGTGTACATACATTACTGATCCTGAGTTACATCCTGTATTATACCCCAGAGCTGCACTCACTATTCTGCTGGTGCAGTCACTGTGTACATACATTACATTACTGATCCTGAGTTACATCCTGTATTATACTCCAGAGCTGCACTCACTATTCTGCTGGTGCAGTCACTGTGTACATACATTACTGATCCTGAGTTACCTTCTGTATTATACTCCAGAGCTGCACTCACTATTCTGCTGGTGCAGTCACTGTGTACATCCATTACATTACTGATCCTGAGTTACATCCTGTATTATACTCCAGAGCTGCACTCACTATTCTGCTGGTGCAGTCACTGTGTACATACATTACTGATCCTGAGTTACATCCTGTATTATACCCCAGAGCTGCACTCACTATTCTGCTGGTGCAGTCACTGTGTACATACATTACATTACTGATCCTGAGTTACATCCTGTATTATACTCCAGAGCTGCAGTCACTATTCTGCTGGTGCAGTTACTGTGTACATACATTACATTACTGATCCTGAGTTACATCCTGTATTATACTCCAGAGCTGCACTCACTATTCTGCTGGTACAGTCACTGTGTACATACATTACATTACTGATCCTGAGTTACATCCTGTATTATACCCCAGAGCTGCACTCACTATTCTGCTGGTGCAGTCACTGTGTACATACATTACATTACTGATCCTGAGTTACATCCTGTATTATACTTCAGAGCTGCACTCACTATTCTGCTGGTGCAGACACTGTGTACATACATTACATTACTGATCCTGAGTTACATCCTGTATTATACTCCACAGGTGCACTCACTATTCTGCTGGTACAGTCACTGTGTATTGTGACAAAGTCACTGGTAAAGTGATGTAAAACCCATAGATTTTTCTCCAGCACACTAAGGCTGTGTGCACACGAGGCAGATTTGCAGCATTTCCGCAGCGGATTTTACCGCGCAGAAACGTTGCATTTCTGCATTGTGATGTACAGTAGCCTTAAAATCAATGTAAAAAAAAAAACGCTGTGCAGACGCTGCGGATTTTTCTGCGCGGTTTTCCCGCGGTACAAAATCCACAGCATGTTACTTCTTTTGTGCCGTTTTCTATCTCCCGTCACCAAATCCGCAGGGGGAAAACCGCGATGGAAAACCGCACAAAAACCGCATGAAAACCGCATCAAAAATGGAAGAAATCCGCAGGAAAAATGCAGGTCATTTGACCTGCGGATTTCTTCCATTCTGCGCGGAAAAATCCGCAGGGCCAAAAAGTACGTGTGCACTCAGCCTAAGTGTTGCGAGGGGTCAACAGCTAATATATTTAATGAGCTGGGTTTTTATGGACAACCATAGAGTTAGGTGGGAGGTTGCACTCCTTATCTCCACCCCAGGGAGTGATCTGGGGCTTAAATAGCTGACCTCCAGAGTAGCAGCACGAGTAGCAGCTGTGGACAAACCGCATGTCCTGGGTAAAGGTGACCATAAACCAGGAGAAAAAGTCAGCCAGTATTTAGGACTTGATTAAGCATCTGGTGAGCATACAGCAGAAGCAATAGCAGGCACATCAGGAGACGAGTAAACTGCTTATCCAACGGACGCAACAGCAGCATCAGCAGCAACTCCTACAGCAACAGCAGCACCAACATTACCAGTTCCGACAACAGCAACAGCAGATTGAATTGCTTGCAGAGGCAGTTCGTGGGAGGCCGGAAGCTCGTTCCCCAACTTTAGGTGACGACACATACGTCCCGAAGGCGGTATGATGAGCGATGCAGAAAATGACCCTGAGGGATGATGTAGAGGCATTTCTGACTGTCTTTGAACGGGTTGCAGAGCTGGAGAAGTGAAGGTGCAGACCCCCTATCTGACTGTCGAACCCCAGAAGGCTTATTATTACTTGGCCTTACAAGATGAGCGGGAATATGCCAAGTTAAAAACTGAGATATTGGCATGCTCAGGGGTCACAATGTCTGTAAAAGCCCAAAAAGTTAATCACTGGGCGTATTGGGCAGTCACTTCTCCTTGGCACAGTCACTCCTTGGCAGACATCTTGGAGCATGATACATACACTATATATAGACTGTTGTATCACTTAAGTCCACCTCCCTGTTAGTATTAATCTTTGTCACAAATCTTTAAGTTTTGGGAAGGCAGCGCTTATTGTGCGTATGCTCTCATATACAGAAGATGATCCCGAAAAGAAAGCCAGACGTTCGGAGAAAGGAATGCCAAGGTTTGCTTCATGTGATCTTAGGATCAACAGTATTAGTTGCATCAGCTTTTACTATTGTCCAGGAACATTCTCAGATCCTCTAATCCCATCATGTCATCATCAGACTATTTCACCAGCCCAGATATTTTATTTGGTGACAAACCTCCCTGCTCTGAGATGTTTGAGTTATTGCATTTGGTATAGAAATGGTTGCAGCCATAATCCTTCACTCCAGCCCAGATGGTTGAGCGAGTGGTCATGGACAAATTTATTTACTCCCTTCCCAGGCCCGTGCAGACCTGGGTTGCCCAGAGAGACCCCCAGAATGCAGGCGACCTGGTGGGCCTCGTAAAAAGGTACCAGGTGGTCGAGAGGTCCCGAAGGAAGCCAAGGGGTGGTGCATCTCCATACTGGAGAAACCAGTGGGAGCCTGAGTCCCAAAAAGAGGGGTAGGAGAGCCACCACTGGGGGGAAGTCCGAGGTCCCAAGAAGTCACTGAGGGGTTGCCAAAGGCTGCTGGTCAAGACCTGGTCTCCTGAAGATGCCATGGTCCTGGACACATAGCGGCCCATTGTCCTATATCTTCCAAGCAGATGGACTGCAGCCTAGGGAGCACTGCTCATATTATGCCTATCCCGCTTGCAGCGTGGAATATCAGCCCGGGGAGGGGCCGCAGTCTTGTCCTGTGACAATAAATGGGGTACTGGTGTCAGGACTCTTGGACTCAGAGAGTTTGGTGACACTGGTAAGGGCCCACTCCCCCACCATTTAATCACCAGGAAACAAGTGGGTGTCCACTGTATTCACAGGGACACCAAAGACAACCTTGTTGCGAGAGTGTCTATAAAAACATACTGTGGGTCTGAGATCCATGAGGTCAGTGTGGTTAAGGACTTGTTACACCCGGTGATAGTAGCGTTGGACTTTAGCCTGTTCTGGGATTTGTGGCGGAAGGCGGGGATACCAAGTGTCTCAGACAGGAGCCAGTCCCACTCTGATGAAACCCCAACGCAGTCAGAGATGGATGAGATCCCCTTGTGTTTCCTGGCTGGTAACGAGGATGAGACGTTGACCAGTGAGGCAGATATTCCTGAACTTGGGGCTTCTGAGGGAAATTTTGGAACTGCTCAAATGTGGGATCTTACAATAAAAGGGACATTTGAAAATGTGACTGTGAAAAATGGGGTTGCCCAAGAGCTGGTGGATGACACCAGATTCCCTTATTTTGCAGTGAATGAGGAATTACTTTATTGGGTCACTAAACAGCGAGGGGAAGTATTAGAGCAGCTGTTAGTCCCGGGACCCTATAGACGTAGGGTAGTAGACCTGGCCCTTTCTCATGTGAGGGGGGGGCATCTAGGCATACATAAGACCCAAGAGAGAGTTCTTCAGAGGTTCTACTGGCCTTGGTGTCACCGAGACATTGTTAATTTCTGCCGATCCTGCCCTACCTGCCAGCCAACTGCTCCCGTATCCCACTTGCACAGTCCCCTAGTGCCATTACCCTTTATAGAGGTCCCATTTGACCAGATTGCCATGGACCTTGTAGGACCCCTAGTTAAGTCCGCCAGAGGCCACCAATACATCTTGGTGGTCATGGACTATGCAACATGGTCCCTGGAGGCAGTACCAGTGAGGAACTCCTCAGCCAGGAGAATAGCCAAAAAGCTAGTCCATATTTTCTCCTGGACGGGCCTGGCCAGGGAGATTCTGAAGGACCAAAGAACACTGTTCATGTCCAAGGTAAAGAGAGAGTTATGTAAGGCCCTCCAGATTACCCAACTCAGGACATCTGTGTACCATCCACAGACGGACAGCCTTGTGGAAAGGTTCAACAAGACCTTGAAGTCTATGCTGAAGAAGGTTGTGGAAAAGGATGGCTGGGACTGGGATTGTCTGTCACTTTACCTAGTGCTCTCCATTTGAGAAATCCCACTGGCCTCTACGGGTTCTCGCCACTTGAGCTGTTATACGGGCGGCAAACTCGGGGACTTCTGGACATTGCAAAGGAGACCTGGGAAGCGGAGGTAACACCCCACCAAAGTATTATCGAACATGTGGCCCTTATGCAGGACAGGATCGCAAGCGTGAGGCTGATTATGAGGGAGAGCCTCCTTCAAGCACAAGATGCCCAAGCGATGGTCTACAGTCAGTCAGCAAGACAGAGACAGTTTAGCCCTGGAGGCCGGGTGTTGGTGTTGATCCCCATGGTGGAAAGTAAATTCCTGGCCAAGTGGCAAGGGCCATACGAGGCGGTCAAAAAGTTGAGTGATGTGAACAACGAGGTCCACCAACTAGGGAGAAGAAAGCCGTACCAGGTCTACCACATTAACCTGCTAAAACCCTGGCGAGACAGGGATCCAGTAGAAGCAAAGTACCTAGGGGCCAATCCTGAAGCCAGGGTCGCGAATGTCACAGTGGCAGATACACTATCGCTGGCGCAGAACAAATAGTGCCGTGAGTTGCTTCTGCTGAACCAGGACCTGTTTATGGAGTTACCAGAATGTAGGCAGGTTGTGGAGCACAAAATCTTGACTGAATCTCATGTGAGGGTAAACCAAAAGATGTATCGGATTCCCGAAGCCCGCCGTGAGGTGATCTCCAAGGAGGTGAGGAGAATGTTGAGCTTGGGCGTCATCGAGGAGTCAAACAGCAGATGGTTCAGCCCTATTGTCCTTGTGGCGAAACCAAGTGGACAGTGGCGCTTCTACAATGATTACAGGAAGCTAAATGAGATGTCCAAGTTTGACACCTATCTGATGCCCTGGGTCGATAAGCTCATTGAGAGGCTAGGGCCAGCCAGATAAATTTCCATCTTGGACCTAACGAAAAGGTACTGGCAAATTCCCCTGTCCCCAAGTGCCAAGATGAAGACGGCTTTCTCTAACCCTGAGGGGTGCTTCTAGTATACTAGATTACCGTTCGGACTACAAGTATCCCCAGCTACTTTCCAGAGGACCATAGACCGAATCACAAAAAGAATGCTGCCACTTATCTGGATGACATTGTGATCTTCAGCCGGGATTGGGGAAGTCACCTGCAGAAGTTCCAGGTGGTACTTGATGCACTGAGGCACAGTGTTTACCTTAAACCCAAAGAAGTGCGCTCTGGGGAAAGAAGCAAGGCAAAATACTTGGGCTACATCGTCAGGAGGGGTGAGATAAAGTCAAAAATAGACAAGGTGGAGACAATCCAAAAGTGGCCAAAACCGGTCTCCAATAAGCAGGCCAGGGCATTTCTGGGAATTGTGGGATGCTGTCGGCAATTTATCCAAAATTTTGCCATGATACCAGCCCCCTGACGTACCTTCTCAAGGGCACAAAGACGTAGATGGTCAAATGGTCCTCTGAAGCTGAAATGGTATTCCAGGAGTTGAAGCTCACCCTGTGCAGACAGCGGTCTTGGTCGTACTTGATTTCACTAAGTAGTTTGTGCTCCAAACGGACGCCTCTAACATCGGGGCTTGTCCCAGGAGATTGGCGGGGACAAACATTCAGTCCTATACCTTAGTAAAAGAACTATGCCATCGTAGAAAAGGAGTGCTTAGCCATCAACTGGGCAATCGACACCCTGAGATACTACCTTTTAGGCAGGAGGTTCAGTCTAGTTCTAGATCATGCGCCCCTAAGATGGATGAGGGAAAGGAAGGGGAATAATGCTCAGGTGACAAGATGGTTTTTAGCACTCCAGGACTTTAATTTTCATGTCGAGCACAGGCAAGGGAAGATGCATGGGAACGCAGAAGCCTTGTCCAGACTGACTGGGCTGGGTTTTTGTGGACAACCATACAGCGGGTTGCAGTTTGTCCATCTTATCTCCACCCCAGGGGGTACTCTGGGGCTTAAATAGCTGGCTCTTTGTTCAGCATGTGAGGAGAGAGAAACTCCAGATAGGTTCTTACCTGAGAGCTAAACTGAACCAGGAGGTTTTACTCACCCTGAGCGGGGAGGACCCACTGCAGAGACTGTGAGATACCATTTTGGTTTTGCTCTTCTTGTTTTGCCGTAAGGGCTGTGTTTATTGTTGGTGCACCTTGTTTTCTGCTGCATATACAATATACCAACGGACAATTTAAAGAGACAGTGTACCCATGTCTACCTCAGTGCGCAGCCGAGTGAGCCGATCTATCACAGTATATACAATACATTAATTATGTTCAATTACATCCTGTATTATACCCAAGAGCTGCACTCCCTATTCTGCTATTGGGGCTCAGTTGAGCTGGTGGTCTTGGTATCTGTCTGCACCTTGATGACTGTTTCCTATAACAACTGCTGACTGCTCTTTATGGTGATCTTTAATATCCAAGTGTGGCCGGTCGCATCGTGCTCAGCCTTTGGTACTAGGAGGATATGTCCTGGCGCTGGTGTTGGACTATCTACATCCTGCACTTTACTTGTTATTAAGTCTGGATCAGTGCTTAATGGTTGTTGTCTGACTTGTCCCTCTTGGTGCCTCCTGCCACATCCCTCAATGTCACCGTCACACCCATCCTTTTTATACAATAAATGGTCTTTAATAAGCAAAATAAACATTTCCACATTAGCCCCTAAGGAGCTTGTATTTCAGTCTCAGCCATTTGGGCAGTCACTTCTCCTTGGCATGGTAGCTCCTTGGCAGACATATTGGAGCGTGGTACATACACCATGTATAGACTGTTGTATCTCTTAAGTCCACCTCCCTGTTAGTATTAATCTTCGTCACAAGTCCTTAAGTATCGGGAAGGCAGCGCTTATTGTGCGTGTGCTCTCGTATACAGAAGACTATCCCGGAAAGAAAGCCAGGCGTTCGGAGAAAGGAATGCCAAGGTTTGCTTTATATGATCTCAGGATCATCAGTATTAATTGCATCGGCTCTTACTATTGTCCAGGAACATTCTCAGATCCTCTAATCCCATCATGTCATCATCAGGCTATTTCAAAAGCCCAGATATTTTATTTGGTTACAAACATTCCAGAAATATATGATTTTCTCAAGAAATGCACTAAAGAAAAAAAAAAGAAATTCATCAATGTAAGAACCAAAAGATTCAAAAATATCAGAAAGATGTGAAGCTCCAAACACTTGTGTCAGTCTTATTCCGCCTCATCAGTGCAACTGTGTGGAAAAACACACTGAAGATGGAAAAACACACTGAAGATGGAAGAACACACTAAAGATGAGCAAATCTGTTCGTGGTGAATCAAATTTTCTTAAAATGTTAAAAAAAATGTAAATTTGGCCAAAACCAAATTTGTCTAACTTGCATTGTGCAAATACGAAACGGCAGCCAGGATAGATTGTAGAAGGGCATGGAAAATAAATTGTACTCACCTAGCTGCTCACCTCTCTCGCTGCTGCATCTCCTTGCCCGGTCCTCCACCAGCTACGGTCACTTCTGATCTTGATGACAGGCAAGGTCTACTTCCACATCTTCCTTCACTCTGTGCCAGGCTGAGTACATTCGGACAATGCACCATATGACATTACACCGTGTGTCCAAGGTGTTGATTAGGAGCTGATGTGCATCGTCCAAAGGCTACTAAGCCTAGCACAGAGTGATCATCCAAGGGCTACTAAGCCTAGCACTGAGTGATCATCCAAGGGCTACTAAGCCTAGCACAGAGTGATCATCCAAGGGCTACTAAGTCTAGCACAGACTGATCTTCCAAGGGCTACTAAGCCTAGCACAGAGTGATCATCCAAGGGATAGTAAGCCTAGCACAGAGTGATCATCCAAGGGCTGCTAAGCCTAGCACAGAGTGATCATCCAAGGGATAGTAAGCCTAGCGCAGAGTGATCATCCAAGGGCTACTAAGCCTAGCGCAGAGTGATCATCCAAGGGCTACTAAGTCTAGCACAGAGTGATCATCCAAGGGCTACTAAGTATAGCACAGAGTGATCATCCAAGGGCTACAAAGCCTAGCACTGAGTGATCATCCAAGGGCTAATAAGTCAAGCACAGAGTAATCATCCAAGGGCTACTAAGCCAAGCACAGCATTATCATCCAAGGGCTACTAAGCATAGCAGAGTGATCAACCAAGGGCTACTAAGCCTAGCAAAAAGTGCTCATCCAAGGGCTACTAAGCCTAGCACAGAGTAATCAGCCAAGAGCTACTAAGCCTAGCACATAGTGATCATCCAAGGGCTACTAAGCCTAGCACAGAGTGATCAGCCAAGGGCTACTAAGCCTAGCACAGAGTGATCATCCAAGGGCTGCTAAGACTAGCACAGAGTGATCGTCCAAGGGCAACTAAGTCTAGCACAGAGTGATCATCCAAGGGCTGCTAAGCCAAGCATAGAGTGATCATCCAAGGGCTGCTAAGTTTAGCACAGAGTGATCATCCAAGGGCAACTAAGTATAGCACAGAGTGATCATCCAAGGGCTACAAAGCCTAGCACTGAGTGATCATCCAAGGGCTACTAAGTCAAGCACAGAGTAATCATCCAAGGGCTACTAAGCCAAGCACAGAGTTATCATCCAAGGGCTACTAAGCATAGCAGAGTGATCAACCAAGGGCTACTAAGCCTAGCAAAAAGTGCTCATCCAAGGGCTACTAAGCCTAGCACAGAGTAATCAGCCAAGGGCTACTAAGCCTAGCACATAGTGATCATCCAAGGGCTACTAAGCCTAGCACAGAGTGATCAGCCAAGGGCTACTAAGCCTAGCACAGAGTGATCATCCAAGGGCTGCTAAGACTAGCACAGAGTGATCGTCCAAGGGCAACTAAGTCTAGCACAGAGTGATCATCCAAGGGCTGCTAAGCCAAGCATAGAGTGATCATCCAAGGGCTGCTAAGTTTAGCACAGAGTGATCATCCAAGGGCAACTAAGCCTAGCACAGAGTGATCATCCAAGGGCTACTAAGGGTCTCGTTACACATAGCGACGCTCCAGCGATCCCGACAACGATACGACCTGGTAAGGATCACTGGTACGTCGCCACACGGGCGCTAGTAAGCTGTCAAACAGGCAGATCTCAACGACGCAGCAACGATACGGCGATCCGTATAAAGATCTCGGCGGTCGTTGGGACCTTGTCACACAGCAGCTACTCTGACGACTCAGACCTGCGTCCCTGAGTTCTGAGTCGCCAACGAGGTCGCTCGTCGTTGTTATGGCGTCAAACACAGCGATGCATGCTGCCCAGCGAGACACCAACGATCAAAAAATGGCCTAGGATATTCGAGCACGATCAGCGATATCGCAGCGGGGGGCCGGTCGCCGCTAAACTTAGCGAGATCGCTGGCAAGGTCGCTGTTGCGTCACAAAACCTGTGACGTTTCAGCGATCTCGCTAAGGATCTCGCTATGTGTGAAGTACCCTTAAGCCAAGCACAGAGTGATAAAAGACAACTAAGAGGATGTCTCCTGCCATGAAGATCAGAGGTGACCAGATCTACAGGGGGCCAACAAATGACTGTCCAGGGAGGTGCGGCATGGAGGAAGATTAGCAGCTAGAGGAGCTTCAATAGGCATATTCAACTCGCATCAAATACATTAGATGCAAATTGTGTGTTTTGGACAAATTTTACTGAAAAGCTGAAAGGAAATCTTTGCAAATCACCAGAGTATACCCGAATGGTTATGCAACAAGGTGTTGAAGGTTGATATTACCACTTGGAAGGACAAGAAAACCCAAGATTTGCTTTCTCCACCAGTGAGGCCATTGCTAATATTTGGCCCCTCTCTGCCTTCAACTTCAAAGATCCAATATTTGAAAGATATGGCAATTATGAGGAAGTGGTACCAATATAGAGATCGAGGGACCGAGGTGGTCTGTCAGGTGCATAGGGGAATGCGGCCAAGCTACGGGTCAGAGTCGCACACCTCATCAAAAAATCACGGACTGTCGACATTTTTATGGACACATTGTAAAACTGTAATAAATTATTAGGATTTTTAGTGATCCATGTCTGCAGCAGAAAAGCCTGATAAACCCACATCAGCTGCATTAAGGGAATTGTGAAACCATGAAAATTACAGCCGCAATGATCTGTGCGCGATTCTCCAGCTTCAAAGAAGACCGGCCACTCAGATCATGGTCACAAAGGGAAAATAAGAAAGAAAAGGAAGACCACATACCTCTAAGTCCACGAAGACCCATACTACCAGGAAGACCGATGTCGCCCTGGTCTCCTTTCTGACCAGGCAAACCAGGAAGCCCTCTCTCACCCGGGAGACCTGAAAAAAATCAAAGGAAAGGAAAGAGTATGGAACAAGAAAGCAAGGAAGGAAGGAAGGATGGAAGGAAGGAACTAGGAAGAAAGGAAAGGGGGAAAGGAAGTAATGAAAAAAGAAATGAAGGGAGTCAAAGAAGGAAGGAAAAAAGGAATGAAGGAGGAAAAGAAGGAATAAAATGAAGGAAAGAACATGGAAGAAAGAAAAAGAAGGAAGGAAAGAAGAGAATCAAAAAATGGAAACACAAAAGGGACGAAAGGAAGTATGGAAGAAAAGAGGAAAGAAAGGAATGAAGACAGGAGGAAATAAAGGAGGGAAGGAAGGAAAAGGAAGTAACAAAAAACAAAGGGGAAAGGAAATGATGAGAAAAAGAAGGTCAGAAGGTAGGGATGTAGGAAGGAAGAAGGGAAGGAAAGAAGTAAGGAATGAAGGAACAAGGAAGAAATGAAAAGAGGGTAAGGAATAAATTAAATACGTAAGGAAGGAAGTCAAGGATCGAATGAAAAAATAAAAGGAATGAAGAAGAGAAATAGGAAAAGAAGGAGGAACAAGGAAGAAAGGAAAATAAGTAATGAAAGAAGGAAGGGAGAAAGGCAATAAAGGAATGAAAGAAGGGAGGGAGGATAGGAAAGGAAACAAGAAGGGAAAGAGGGAAGGAGAGGAAGGAAGGGAAAGAGGGAAGGAGAGGAAAAAAGGGAGAGTGGGAGTAAAGGAAGGAGCAAAAGAGAGAAGGAAGGAGCGAATGGATAAGTAAGAAATTAAAGGAGGGAAAGGAAGTAAAAGAAGGAAGGAGAGAATGATAGCAGAAAGGGAGAAAGAGAAGCAAGGAGAGAAGGATGGGAGGAAGGGAATGAAGGAGGGAAGTAAGTAAAAAAAGAAACAAGGAAGGAAGTAGGGACCAATGGAAAAAATGAAATGAAAAAGGAAAGAAGGAATGATGAAAGGAGGAAAGGATAGATAATTGGAAGGAAGAAAGTAAGAGATAAAAGAAGGAGGGGAGGAAGAAGGGAAGAGGAGGATAATAAAATAGGGAAAAAGGAAGGAAGAAAATGAAGTATGAAAAAGAAGGAAAGAAAGAAGGGAAATTAAAAAAAATAAATTAAAGAAAGCAAGGATAGAAAGAAATGAAGAAAAAAGGGATTTCATTAGATACAGTTTAAATATTCTAAAAAATATTTATATGAGACAGAAATTAGTTGCTTCAAGTTTTCACTGCACTTTCCCCACTCTTCTTGGCAACTTATACATTGAAAATTACCCAATATGTAATTTACCCTCCTGGGTAAAGATGATCTGCTCTATCTATTACGAGTCCTAAATGTACTCAAAGACAAAAACGTTTTCCCAGTGATCAGATTCCCCTTTAGACTCCTAGTATATAATAATCTTTATTTATATAGCGCCAACATATTCCGCAGCGCTTTACAGTTTAACAGTTTCAAAACACAAGTCATAAGTAACAACATTAACAATACAATAATTAAAGTAAAATAAGACGACCCTGCTCGTGAGAGCTTACAATCTACCATGAGGTGAGGGAGATACAAAGTACAGGTGTGCATTTACAATGATGTATTTACAATGATGATCCAGCCATCTTGAGACGGTGGGGGACAGAGATAGTGAATGGGCTACATACTTACACTTGCACATAAAATGACTTTGATTAGTGAACGTGATAGGCTGCTCTGAATAGATGTGTTTTGAGAGAGCGCCTAAAACTGTGTAAATTGTGGATAGTCCTAATTTCTTGGGGTAGAGCATTCCAGAGGATTGGCGCAGCGTGGGAAAAGTCTTGGAGTCGGGAGTGGGAGGTGCAGATTAGTGCAGAGGTTAGTCGAAAGTCTTTTGCAGAGCGCAGAGGTTGGCTAGGCCGATAGACAGAAATGAGGGAGGAGATGTAGGGGGGTGCTACACTGTGGAGAGCTTTGTGGGTGAGAACAAGTACTTTGAATTGGACCCTATAATGAAAGGGCTAGTATATGTGTAGAGCGATGCAGGTACACGAATGCAGTGATAAGCAGGAGACAGATCAAGAGTTAACAGCGGTTTATTATAGGGAATACTCCTTGCAGGGAGAGGATAGGGGAGATAAGGGGATTGAAGATCAAAAGGTGAATTAAAGGGGTTGTCCGGGCTTTTCACATAATCTCAGTACATATCTGGGCTGCAGAATGGTGACAATAAGAAATTTACCTTCTGTCACCAGTTTGCAGGGTTTTCTAGATATCACTCTCTTGCTTCTGATCAGAACGTCCAAGGGGGGGTGAGTTCTGGCATTGAAATGAGAACTGGTCGTTTCCTCCTACTCTACTAAAAACCTGCCCTCTATAGCAACAACCCCACCCTCCACAGCAACAGGCCCTCCCCATCCACATGAATAAGCCCTCCTCACACAGTAACAAATCCTCCCCCTCTAGCAGCCTCAGTGCAGAGAGCAGCTGCTCCTCCCCCAGACACACACTGAACAGTGATCTATGGAAAGTGAAACTCTAGTGAGGAGAGAAAATCGTCCTGTATTCTGGGCCACTCCATGATTACAATACACAAGTCACTCATTATCAGTGATTCCTTCCCTCACTGTCCCAGGCTGCTGGCAGTGATGGGGCTTGGGCTGGCAGTGATGGGCCTCGGCTGCTGGCAGTAGTGAGAACAGACTGTGTGATGGCCAGTGATGGGGGTCTGCAGCTTCTAATCTGCACAGGGGATGGCAGTCACTGATGTAATCTGTTCTGTGACAAAGCCTCTGATGTGTGAATGAGACAACTCTGTGTCACAGATGTCTTCACACAGCAGCAGATTTGGTGCAGTGTATGTTTGAGCATGTCTATTTGGTATACAGCCTGCAGCAGCCATCTATTGTGTATACAGCCTGCAGCAGCCGTCTATTGGGTATACTGCCTGCAGCAGTCTCTATAGTGTATACAGCCAGCAACAATCTATTGTGTGTGTGTAAGTGTAATATATATATATATATATATATATATATATATTTTACTGGAATGGAGGCAGAGCTGGAGTGGAGGATGGGCGGCATCTCCAGGGGACCCGAATATGTTGTCAGTAAGGGACCCTGAAATTTCGAGTGTCAGCCCTGCAGGGATGAGAGCATAGATGGAAGAAGACATCAAGGTGGAGAGAGCACAGAGGGGAGAAGACAGCACAGGGGAAGAGCACACGGGGTGAGACAGCACAAACGAGAGAGCACATGAGGGGAGAAGACAGTGCAGGAAGAAGAGAGAGCGGACAGGGTGAAAGACAGCTCCACAGAGCTCACCCCATCGTGACATCACTGCCCTCCTGATGTAATAGCATCGGGCCCACATCTAGTATTTATATTATACACATATATCTACTATAGACTTGCATTAGGTGCTATATATAGTTTTCAGTGACACAGAGCTGTCTCATTCACACAGCAGAGGCTTTGTCACAGAACAGATTACATAGAAGCAAGAGAGTGATATCTAGAAAACCCTGCAAACTGGTGACAGAAGGTAAATTATTTATTGTCACCATTCTGCAGCCCAGATATGTACTGAGATTATGTGAAAAGCCCGGACAACCCTTTTAATGTTCAACAAAAGGGTAAACTTATCAGTCTGATGTTCACAGGAGATGGAGGCTTGGAGATTCCGTGGTGGCGCCGTAGGTGACACGTGAGGTCTCTGGCCTGGTCCTGGAGGAACGTGAAGCACTGTCTCCTGACAGCCGTGATGTATCTTGGCTTTCCTAGGTGGAGTGATGAAGTCCCGGAACGGGGTCTCTGTAGCGGAGGTGTCTGCTGCGCCGCTGCGGGAGGAACGGGCCCAGCGGCGAGGACCGGGAAGTTACTGAATGGCTCGGGGTGATTTCCCTGGTGGGACCTGTAGCGGGCACCACCTGAAGTCAGCGGAGCAGTGCGGGATGTCTCCTCCGGGTGCGAGGTGAGCAGACCTACTGATAAGAGCCGCTCACAGTCCGTCTGTACGTCAGGAGAACAAAGGTTGTGCTCTGATGACGTCGTCCTGCAGAGAGTGAGTTAACCTTCTGATGTGCACTCAGTCCTCCCACCAAAGACTCTGCTTTCCCGTGCTCCGTCCTTTTTATCACAGACCCGCCCCTTCAGTCAGGTGCACAACTCTGTCCAGGTCAGAAAGTGTTCCCTCCGGTAACAATGGTGAGAGTCCCAATAGTTCTGTCCCTGACACGAGAGAGGTACCCACAGCCCTGTCCATCTCCCTACACTCCCCCTCTTTTGCTCGCCATTCCACGGGCGAGCGTTTCGGTAAAGAACAAGTGCAATCTTCTTCTCGAACAGTCTGCCGCCAAACAAATTGATTCTGATTGTAACGCTCAGGGGGTATTCCAGCGGTGGCACGCTCAGAGCACCGTAAGTTAGGAGTAGAGAAGTCATCTATAGTAGTTGAGTCAGGTCGCATAATACCTGGGGACAGTGGTGCATCTTCAACTGGAACAATTTCTTCTGGGACCTCAAGTGCTGTTCCTTTCTTTAAAACTTCAGGTGGCTGCTCAAAGTCATCTTCTTCACATTCCACGGCAACTGGAGGAGATATTTCAGGAGCGCTTGTGGACCACCCGAATAGTGTGATTCTCTTCTCCCTCAGGATGAATTTTGTATACAGGACCTTCAGAGTTGATTCGCTGTCTTATCCGATAAGGATTTTTTTTCCCACCGGTTCTCCAGTTTGTCCCGAGGACGTTTCTCTCGCACTAATACTCAGTCGGCAATTTGGAGATCTGTCCCTCGTAGCGAAGTTCATTCTGCATGCTCCAACTCCTGAAATTTGGTCTGCACCAGGCAATGTAAAGTCTGTAGGCGGGGTCGATGTTCTCTGACCCAGGTGAACACTCCCGTCCATGGGCAGTCCTCCTCCGGGTCTAGCTCCAACTCGGTGATCCCTTTCCCTGCACAATTAAACAGTAGGGTGTATAGGGTATATCCGGTGGTCCAGTGTACCGGATTATTGCACACCCACACCAGTTCTGCAACGTACTCAAGCCATCGGGCCTTTTGGTCTTCCAGAGTCCTCAGCATTTGAGCTAACGTCCGGTTGAACCATTCACATTCTCCGTTTCCCTGAGGGTGGTATGGCGTGGTGCGAGACTTTTCAATTTGGTACATCAGGTGTAGTTCTTCCATCACTTTCCCTAGGAAGCAGGCCCCCGGGTCTGAATGGATACGCTTTGGACACCCGTAGATCTGAATAAAATTTTTATAGATGGTATGTGCGTTGGAGTCCGCAGTCTGATGTCGAGTCAGGTCACGATGGCGAACTTCGTGAAGTGGTCCACCATTACTAGACAGTGTTTGTACCCTTGATGAGCTGGCCCGATGGTCAGATAGTCTATCATTAATAGAGGGGCAGATGTCACGATAGCTTGAATGGGAGCTCTCTTTTCTGGTGGTTTTGTCAACTCACAAGTTCTACAGAGCCTACAAGTCTCTTCCACTACAGCCTTTAGTCTAGGATGGTAAACAAACCGCTGCAACCACTGAAAGGTCTTCTCCAGACCAAAATGAGCTTCCTTTTCATGTGCTTAGGGGGCCACCTCAGGTAGCAGCGTCTCCAGAATTACCACCTGCCAGGTGACTCCTAACTCCTTTTGTAATTGGACTTTCTGGTACAACAATCCATTTTTCATTTGGAGACGTTCCCATTGCCGAAGAATCCGTAGGGTCTCTGAAGAGAGAGCGTTTCTTTCCTCTAGCCTGGGAAGTTTCTTTGATGTCAGCCTCTGTCTCATTATGGCAAGTTCTCCATCTTCCTGTTGTAACCAGACTCACTCATCACGTGTTCGCCCAAGATACCTTCTCGAGCCAGCACCTGCGTCTGCTCCTGCATAGCTAACCACCATCTGGCAGAGTCCCTGAACTTAGGGGTTTCCTCATCTTCTAATTCCTCATCCCTACTTTGACCAGGTTTTGCATGTTTCATCCTGGATAAGGCGTCAGCATGGGTATTCTCTACCCATCGTTGCTCCAGAGCTCCCAGCTTAGCATTTCTCAGATGTGCCAGTGGATTGTCCGCACTAGTACTTCAGACCCAGACCAGTACTCCGCGAACCTCTTCGTCAAAGCCCACACCAACGCCAGGAGCTCTAACTTAAAGAAACTATAGTTGTCTGGATTTCGTTCGGAATTGTGAAGGGACTGACTCACATATGCAATCAACCTCTCTCTCCCGTCCTGTATCTGTGACAACACAGCCCCAAGTCCATGCAAACTTCCATCGGTGTGGAGGATGAACGGTTGAGAAAAGTCCATGTAAGCCAGAACTGGGGCTTACGTTAGTGCCTTCTTTAGATCTTGAAAGGCCTCTTCCTGACATTCTCCCCAACGGATAGTCCTGTTTTTGCGCCTGAGGGCAGTCCCTTTAAAAGTTCCAGCAGTGGATTTGCTTTGAGAGCAAAATTCTTCACGAAACGCCGGTAGTACCCTGTCAGTCCCAAGAAGGCCCAGGCATCTTTCTCCATTTCCAGCCTGGGCCAGTCCTGCACCACAGCAATTTTTTCCCAGGACGGCTTAACTCCTTCAGAGACAACATGGCACAGGTACTCAATTTTGGTGCAGAACAAATGACATTCTGGGGTTTCACCTTTAGCCCGTGTCTCTGAAGGCAGATTAACACCTGTTCCAGTCTGAGTAGATGATCTTCGAAGTCAACCTTCTTATGCGAACTCAGTCCTCCCACCAAAGTCCTGCTTTCCCGCACTCCATCCTTTTTATCACAGACCCGTCCCCTTCAGTCAGGTGCACAGCTCTGTCCAGGTCAGAAAGTGTTCCCCCCAGTAACAATGGTGACAGTCCCAATAGTTCCGGCCCTGACATGAGAGAGGTACCCGCAACCCGGTCCATCTCCCTACATATACAGGAGCTAAGAATCGCTTGTGGACAACCCTAGTTTGTCTTTTGTAGGACACATCACTTTGCTCCGGTTCTTATGTTTCTATACTATGTGCCACAAATCAGTGTCACGGTAAAAAAACGCAGCATGCTCATTAGTTTCGCGTTTTTTTCCGCGTTTCTGGCTTTTTCCATGTGTCTAGAAACCGCGCGGAAAAAAATGTAAAGCGCAAAAATCGCTGTAAAAACGCGACGAAAACGTGCAGAAAAAAATGCGTGGTTTCTGGGAAGGGAGTCTTGTTTTTCAGCAGAAAAGTTCTGCTACGTGTGCACTTAGCCTGAATGTCTATGATGATAATATAGAAGCTGGAAAGAGGATTGCCCCACATTATACAGAATAACAATGACCTTCTGATGTCTGAGGATGAATGTGACTAATATTTACAATGTGTTACAATCTCAGAAGCATCAAAAATGAAAGAGGTTTCTGTGCTGGAAGAAAAGGAATAGAACATTGCTCTGATCACAAAGTCTGCTACATCAGTGATTACAGATTCTGCAGAGAACAGATAAGTGGTCTCAGCTGCAGTATTATAGTAGTTATATTCTTGTACAGAGGGGTAGTATTATTGTAGTTATATTCTTGTGCATAGGGGGCAGTATTATAGTAGTTATATTCTTGTACATAGGGGCAGTATTATAGTTGTTATATTCTTGTACATAGGGGGCAGTATTATAGTAGTTATATTCTTGTGCATAGGGGCAGTATTATAGTAGTTATATTCTTGTACATAGGGGGCAGTATTATAGTAGTTATATTCTTGTGCATAGGGGCAGTATTATAGTAGTTATATTCTTGTACATAGGAGCAGTATTATAGTAGTTATATTCTTGTACATAGGAGCAGTATTATAGTAGTTATATTCCTGTACATAGGAGCAGTATTATAGTAGTTATATTCTTGTACATAGGGGCAGTATTATAGTAGTTATATTCATGTACATAGGGTCAGTATTATAGTAGTTATATTCCTGTACATAGGAGCAGTATTATAGTAGTTATATTCTTGTACATAGGGGCAGTATTATAGTAGTTATGTTCTTGTACATAGGGGCAGTATTATAGTAGTTATATTCTTGTACATAGGGGCAGTATTATAGTAGTTATATTCTTGTACATAGGGGCAGTATTATAGTAGTTATGTTCTTGTACATAGGGGCAGTATTATAGTAGTTATATTCCTGTACATAGGAGCAGTATTATAGTAGTTATATTCTTGTACATAGGGGCAGTATTATAGTAGTTATATTCATGTACATAGGGTCAGTATTATAGTAGTTATATTCCTGTACATAGGAGCAGTATTATAGTAGTTATATTCTTGTACATAGGGGCAGTATTATAGTAGTTATATTCTTGTACATAGGGGCAGTATTATAGTAGTTATATTCCTGTACATAGGAGCAGTATTATAGTAGTTATATTCTTGTACATAGGGGCAGTATTATAGTAGTTATATTCTTGTACATAGGAGCAGTATTATAGTAGTTATATTCTTGTATATAGGGACAGCATTATAGTAGTTATATTCTTGTACATAGGGGGCAGTATTATAGTAGTTATATTCATGTACTTAGGAGCAGTATTATAGTAGTTATATTCTTGTATATAGGGGCAGTATTATAGTAGTTATATTCTTGTACATAGGAGCAGTATTATAGTAGTTATATTCTTGTACATAGGGGGCAGTATTATGGTAGTTATATTCATGTACATAGGGTCAGTATTATAGTAGTTATATTCCTGTACATAGGAGCAGTATTATAGTAGTTATATTCTTGTACATAGGGGCAGAATTATAGTAGTTATATTCTTGTACATAGGGGCAGTATTATAGTAGTTATATTCTTGTACATAGGGGGCAGTATTATAGTAGTTATATTCATGTACATAGGAGCAGTATTATAGTAGTTATATTCTTGTACATAGGGGCAGTATTATAGTAGCTATATTCTTGTACATAGGAGCAGTATTATAGTAGTTATATTCTTGTACATCGGGGCAGTATTATAGTAGTTTAATACTGCCCTTATGTACAAGAATATAACTACTATAATACTGCCCCGATGTACAAGAATATTAGTAGTTATATTCATGTACATAGGAGCAGTATTATAGTAGTTATATTCTTGTACATAGGGGCAGTATTATAGTAGTTATATTCTTGTACATAGGGGCAGTATTATAGTAGTTATATTCTTGTACATAGGGGGCAGTATTATAGTAGTTATATTCTTGTACATAGGGGGCAGTATTATAGTAGTTATATTCTTGTGCATAGGAGCAGTATTATAGTAGTTATATTCTTGTACATAGGGGGCAGTATTATAGTAGTTATATTCTTGTACATAGGGGCAGTATTATAGTAGTTATATTCTTGTACATAGGGGCAGTATTATAGTAGTTATATTCTTGTACATAGGAGCAGTATTATAGTAGTTATATTCTTGCATATAGGAGCAGTATTATAGTAGTTATATTCATGTACTTACTGTAGGAGCAGTATTATTGTAGTTATATTCTTGTACATAGGGGGCAGTATTATAGTAGTTATATTCATGTACTTAGGAGCAGTATTATAGTAGTTATATTTTTGTATATAGGAGCAGTATTATAGTAGTTATATTCTTGTATATAGGGGCAGTATTATAGTAGTTATATTCTTGTACATAGGAACAGTATTATAGTAGTTATATTCTTGTACATAGGGGGCAGTATTATGGTAGTTATATTCATGTACATAGGGTCAGTATTATAGTAGTTATATTCCTGTACATAGGAGCAGTATTATAGTAGTTATATTCTTGTACATAGGGGCAGAATTATAGTAGTTATATTCTTGTACATAGGGGCAGTATTATAGTAGTTATATTCTTGTACATAGGGGGCAGTATTATAGTAGTTATATTCATGTACATAGGAGCAGTATTATAGTAGTTATATTCTTGTACATAGGGGCAGTATTATAGTAGCTATATTCTTGTACATAGGAGCAGTATTATAGTAGTTATATTCTTGTACATCGGGGCAGTATTATAGTAGTTTAATACTGCCCTTATGTACAAGAATATAACTACTATAATACTGCCCCGATGTACAAGAATATTAGTAGTTATATTCCTGTACATAGGAGCAGTATTATAGTAGTTATATTCTTGTACATAGGGGCAGTATTATAGTAGTTATATTCTTGTATATAGGGGCAGTATTATAGTAGTTATATTCTTGTACATAGGAGCAGTATTATAGTAGTTATATTCTTGTACATAGAGGGCAGTATTATGGTAGTTATATTCATGTATATAGGGTCAGTATTATAGTAGTTATATTCCTGTACATAGGAGCAGTATTATAGTAGTGATATTCTTGTACATAGGGGCAGTATTATAGTAGTTATATTCTTGTACATAGGGGCAGTATTATAGTAGTTATATTCTTGTACATAGGGGGCAGTATTATAGTAGTTATATTCATGTACATAGGAGCAGTATTATAGTAGTTATATTTTTGTACATAGGGGCAGTATTATAGTAGCTATATTCTTGTACATAGGAGCAGTATTATAGTAGTTATATTCTTGTACATCGGGGCAGTATTATAGTAGTTATATTCTTGTACATAGGGGGCAGTATTATAGTAGTTATATTCTTGTGCATAGGAGCAGTATTATAGTAGTTATATTCTTGTACATAGGGGGCAGTATTATAGTAGTTATATTCTTGTACATAGGGGCAGTATTATAGTAGCTATATTCTTGTACATAGGAGCAGTATTATAGTAGTTATATTCTTGTACATAGGGGGCAGTATTATAGTAGTTATATTCTTGTACATAGGGGGCAGTATTATAGTAGTTATATTCTTGTGCATAGGAGCAGTATTATAGTAGTTATATTCTTGTACATAGGGGGCAGTATTATAGTAGTTATATTCTTGTACATAGGGGCAGTATTATAGTAGTTATATTCTTGTACATAGGGGCAGTATTATAGTAGTTATATTCTTGTACATAGGAGCAGTATTATAGTAGTTATATTCTTGCATATAGGAGCAGTATTATAGTAGTTATATTCATGTACTTACTGTAGGAGCAGTATTATTGTAGTTATATTCTTGTACATAGGGGGCAGTATTATAGTAGTTATATTCATGTACTTAGGAGCAGTATTATAGTAGTTATATTTTTGTATATAGGAGCAGTATTATAGTAGTTATATTCTTGTATATAGGGGCAGTATTATAGTAGTTATATTCTTGTACATAGGAACAGTATTATAGTAGTTATATTCTTGTACATAGGGGGCAGTATTATGGTAGTTATATTCATGTACATAGGGTCAGTATTATAGTAGTTATATTCCTGTACATAGGAGCAGTATTATAGTAGTTATATTCTTGTACATAGGGGCAGAATTATAGTAGTTATATTCTTGTACATAGGGGCAGTATTATAGTAGTTATATTCTTGTACATAGGGGGCAGTATTATAGTAGTTATATTCATGTACATAGGAGCAGTATTATAGTAGTTATATTCTTGTACATAGGGGCAGTATTATAGTAGCTATATTCTTGTACATAGGAGCAGTATTATAGTAGTTATATTCTTGTACATCGGGGCAGTATTATAGTAGTTTAATACTGCCCTTATGTACAAGAATATAACTACTATAATACTGCCCCGATGTACAAGAATATTAGTAGTTATATTCCTGTACATAGGAGCAGTATTATAGTAGTTATATTCTTGTACATAGGGGCAGTATTATAGTAGTTATATTCTTGTATATAGGGGCAGTATTATAGTAGTTATATTCTTGTACATAGGAGCAGTATTATAGTAGTTATATTCTTGTACATAGAGGGCAGTATTATGGTAGTTATATTCATGTATATAGGGTCAGTATTATAGTAGTTATATTCCTGTACATAGGAGCAGTATTATAGTAGTGATATTCTTGTACATAGGGGCAGTATTATAGTAGTTATATTCTTGTACATAGGGGCAGTATTATAGTAGTTATATTCTTGTACATAGGGGGCAGTATTATAGTAGTTATATTCATGTACATAGGAGCAGTATTATAGTAGTTATATTTTTGTACATAGGGGCAGTATTATAGTAGCTATATTCTTGTACATAGGAGCAGTATTATAGTAGTTATATTCTTGTACATCGGGGCAGTATTATAGTAGTTATATTCTTGTACATAAGGGCAGTATTATAGTAGTTATATTCATCTACATAGGAGCAGTATTATAGTAGTTATATTCTTGTACATAGGGGCAGTATTATAGTAGTTATATTCTTGTACATAGGGGCAGTATTATAGTAGTTATATTCTTGTACATAGGGGGCAGTATTATAGTAGTTATATTCTTGCACATAGGAGCAGTATTATAGTTGTTATAGTCATGTACATAGGAGCAGTATTATAGTAGTTTTATTCTTGTACATAGGGGCAGTATTATAGTAGTTATATTCTTGTACATAGGAGCAGTATTATAGTAGTTATATTCTTGTACATAGGAGCAGTATTATAGTAGTTATATTCATGTACATAGGAGCAGTACTATAGTAGTTATATTCTTGCATATAGGGGCAGTATTATAGTAGTTATATTCTTGAACATAGGAGCAGTATTATAGTAGTTATATTCTTGTACATAGGGGCAGTATTATAGTAGTTATATTCTTGTACATAGGAGCAGTATTATAGTAGTTATATTCATGTACATAGGAGCAGTATTATAGTAGTTATATTCTTGCACATAGGGGCAGTATTATAGTAGTTATATTCTTGTACATAGGAGCAGCATTATAGTAGTTATATTCTTGTACATAGGGGGCAGTATTATAGTAGTTATATTCTTGCACATAGGGGGCAGTATTATAGTAGTTATATTCTTGTACATAGGGGCAGTATTATAGTAGTTACATTCTTGTACATAGGGGCAGTATTATAGTAGTTATATTCAAGTACATAGGGGCAGTATTATAGTAGTTATAGTCTTGTACATCGGGGCAAGTTTATAGTAGTTATATTCTTTGTGAGGCTGTGACCGGTGTCACAGGTAGGGGTCACTGCATGTTCTCCTCGGGATGCACATGGAGGCGTGTTGAGGCAGTGGGGGTGCATTGCGGTTGCAGGTGTAGCTGTGACTGCAATTGTGAGACAGTGACCGATGTCGCAGGTAGGGGTCACTATGGGTTCTTCCCAGGATGTGCACGGAGGCATAGCTGTGATTGCAATGCAGACTAAAAATGAGTGTTAGTCTTGGGCATGCTAGTGTCCAAGGCAGATTTAGGAAAAACTTGCTCTGGGGTTTTTGTATTTTGAAACAAACTGCAGTATGTCAGTGATGCAGTCTGCTTCATTCCAGGCCCTGGTTTTCTATGTGGTTGAAGGCCTTAGATTAAAGTTAAAATACCTGCAGGAAAGGGTTTGGGTGTGTCAGGTCCAGTGTCAAGTCAGTGTTAGTTTGTTGTTTGGAGGAGAATAGAGCATTCGGCTCTGCAGCGCTCCACCTATATGAGGCAAAACAGGCCAGCAGAGCCAAACAGCCAGGAGAGTTGAGACACCTGGCACCCACAGTTCCCACAGCGGTGCAGTCACCCACGGCAACTAGTCTCGGAGGTGGATGGTCTTGTACCCGAAGGAGGACTAACAAAAGACTGACTGGCACATCCAAACTAGTGTGAATAGGTGCATACCAGGAGCAGCTACCTCCATATACAATATATGAAAAAAAGGGTTGCACTTTATTGTGCTAAAGCATGTCAATGTGAAAATACGAATGAAATACGAATAGCAATATGGCTTTTCAATATTAGGAAAAAATGAATGAGACACTTTGCACAAAATTTGGCCAAATAATGTCGTCCATCAACCATCGTCAAGGTGGTCTCAAAACTGATGGGACCCTGACTTGTGTGAACACCTCCAGGGAGTAGTTTGGGGAGGGTCACTGATAATTTCCTTTCATTACTGTGGATTACTCGTGGGGTGAATGCCGCCGCAGATACAAGAATCAGGATGATTGATGTAAATCTCACATGTGGAAACAGTTTAGTATTTGCTGTAATTTTACACAAGGTTCAGATCATGCAGAGATTATGATGGACATGAAATGTTGGAATAAACAATGTGTCGGGTCCAAGCGTAGAATGAGCATCGAGACGAGATAATGATCTGCGGGAGGCCAAGTGATGAAAAGGCTGCAGACAAGGTGCGAACAGAACATCAGCGGTATCCATAAGGGTTAAAATAAACTTTGGGAACCTTTCTATTCCCCTCTACATGTGTTATTCTAGAGTATGGTAAGATATCGGTGATCTGAATGTATACTGATGTCTCCAGTGTTTCGTAAGACCAGGCAAAGGCCATCTTTTTCCTTCTTTGGTCCTATGTAGACCTCAATCTTTTTACCCAATGCCAATGTGAAATGGGTGATACCTCGGGAGGGTGGAGAGCCCTATGGTTAAGTGCCAAGTTCTTTCATATGCATAGACCGCATCTTTCAGCCACGGCTCCCCCCTTTTTATTGGACTTTGTTTAGGGTTTCCATACTTTTCTGGCCCCAAAGCTTCAGGCTGTACTCGTTTTCCATTGTTATTTTACGAAATCGACAGGGGTCTACACATGAGCGTGAATGCGGCCAAATTCATTGTAGTTTATAGGAAAAGCGAAGTACTTGGCCAATTCATCAGTTTTCAGAAACTACAAATGGACATCATCTTCCATTGTTTAGTCGGAATGAAGGTAGGAGACCTAAGGCATCAAATTATGGTGTTGACAACGTCCACAGAAGGTCTCATAGTCAACTACTTGGGTTAGAACATTATAGACAAGTGGACAAATATCCAGAAGATAAATTCAACACTTATTGGCAAGGCTTAGTCTAAGTCAGAGCAGAGTCAGACTAATGCCAAAGGTAAGAGATTGGTTTTCTATCACGTACTCTGGTTTTGGACTCTTCTAATGTCATATTGAAGACAGTTCAGTTCAACAAGAAGGTTCTTGTGGTTCCTCAATACACATAGATTGTTTAATATGTTGGGAATTCAGCAAAAAATTCCAGTTGTTGTTACCTCTTAACCCAGGAAGTCCGGAAACACCAGGTTCTCCTTCCATTCCTTCATGACCTTGGTCTCCCTTTTGACCTGGTGGACCTAGAAAAGAAAGAAGATTGTGGGCATAGATGCAGAATATTCATCAAAATGTCATGTTTCTTAGGTAACAGAAACAACAGGTGTTTTTCGTACGGATACGTTATCAATTTTTACAAAGATGTCCCCAATGGAACCAGTACTAAGATCTGGCAATTACAGTACACGGCACGTTGGCATAAGATTCAAGATAACACCTCTAATACCTAGCTGGAAACAGATCACCTGCTCCACCCTCTCTCTGCTCAGAGACCTCTGTTCATTACACAGAGCACGCTCCACGCTCTCCTCTAGAAGGTAATAGGTTATGTTCTTTCTTAAGTTGCCTATAGGATTCATTGATTTAATGTGGATGGATTAGGTCAATACAGGAGATGTTGGAAGAAAGGAAGATCGGGTACGCTGGATTTCAGCATCAGCAGCTTCGTCTCCACTTCTTCCTACTATGTGACATTACAATATTGTGAGGCCCCTGCATCTATCCACTTGTCTATAAAAGAATGGTACAAATACGTCAGATAATTCAATATTCAAAAGGCATTGTTCCATTTCCTCCCAAAGTCTAACAGATTGTAAGTGGTACATGTGTTTTCCTCTGTGGCAGCATACAACTTGTAAGAAACATTGTAGTTCTGTGGCAAAGAAGACTTGGACCCTCCATTTCAGTTATTTTTCTCTGTCCATGGCCCAACTTTGAGCAGTACCCATGTGCCGGCCAAGCCAGTATTACTTCTCCATCTTTTCCAGGTCTAGCCTACACATTGACTCAACCCTAAAGCTTCTCCTTTACTGTCTCAGGGTCCTCAGAAACCCACAGCTATACGTACCTGGTCTCCCAAATATTCCCTCTGCAATTGGGCTTTCCTTTCTGTCCTCTCCACTTTCTGTGGTTTGGATCTAAACTTTTCAATCAAGTTGCAAGCTTGCTACCTATGTCTCTTTCCTTCCACACACCAAATCTGAAGTTTATACTCCCAGCTACCCACTTCTCCTCTCTCCAACTCTTCATCTCTGACTTAACTGTAACCACACCCAGGAGTATAGTTCAGGAATGGAGGTGGTAGTGGCCCTCCAACCTCTTGGGCCCCTATGTGGCTGCATAGGTTGCACCAATGATATGTCTTCCCACCTGCCTATTCTCCCAAAACTTTCACAAAAAAAGTAATTACAATATTTGGGATTAGCATGAACCATAGGATCACCAAACTCTGCAACAAGGTGAAGAAATATCAGTATATCATGCAGCAGCATAGGAAAGAAATCATTAATTTAGTCGTACAACAGCCTAGATGCTTCCAGGTTAACTTTTCTCTTTCCATTTTTAGTTTTTAATGTTTCAGCACCCTCAAAAAGAAGAATGTATGCACAACCTACTGAAAGTTATAATGTTTGACACAGGGGTCTAACAGGCAGTGTCTCTCCTTGCTTGACGTATCAGTGTAAGGTGACTTATAGGTCATGCACTGCACACTTGGGAAATCCGATCTCTTGCCTTGCACTGAGGAGGAGCAAACACCTCAAAACATGTGTCTGCAATTACAGTATCTGTTTTGGCTTTTATACTAAGTCATGTGGAAAGGCTCGTTAAGGGGGCCAAATTGACTCTTTAGGATTGCTACTTGCAGTAGGTGGCACTAGAGTTCCTCTCTGAAGAGACAATTTTCAGAACGCTTGTCAGGAAGATTTTTGCACTATTTTTTGGTCTTATAACTGTCCTGCTGTCTTTTTTATGTTGAAACCTCCTCTTCCATCTATGATGTGTTTATCTGAACGTTCGCTCCAGTGTAACATAATCCCAGTTGCTCCCGGAGAGTGAAGGTGAGAAGATGTAAAGTGAAGGCACCCTGACATCCCGAGATACGAAATCTATATAAAAAAAAAGTCTTTATAAAAAAAACACTCTTTCTCTTGTGGTCTTTTTGACTGTTGGGAAATAAACAGTGCTCCCCGACTAATGACAGGCCCTGTCATAATGTGCGCACCAAAGTGATGTCTCTGGCAGAACATCCGTAACCACAGTGTGCAGCAATCTCAAGGGTTGGAAGAGTTTTGCTACGAACGCACAAGATGCAGCGGGACGTACGGGCGTACGGGCATGGTGGCGAAGGGAGTATTATGCAATGTCTACCATTCTAATCTCATGGGCTGAGAATTGAGTCAGGAAGAAATGGAGTTTGGGGTGGAATGTCTTCAAGTGATAAGATAGGGCGGGGACTTTATGCAGTTTTTGGGTTAAGGGCCTCCACCAACATTGATCCAACCGGACGTCTACTAGATCCGAAGCTGTCTGCCATGAACAAGAGTAACCCATCTTCCAATATCTGGAATTCTACCTCCTGGAGTCTCATCTCTTAGCCCGAGTAAAAGCAGTTGACTTTTATTTGGGAGGTCAACCTTTAGTGCAACGCAGAATAGGACGATTCTGCATGGCACTAAAGGTGGACCAGTGGTGTTCCCCTTGAACTAAACTAAGAGTTGTAATGGCTTTTCCCCTATCTGGGATGGCATAAAATAATCATCATCATGAACCATATCGAAAAATTGTCTCAATTCCCACATACAGAAAATGCAATATATAACCAGGTCAGGAGCGGGCATTTTTATAATTTTGCATTTTCATCCAAGAGCCATAACTTTTTTATTTTACCATTGACCGTTTTCATTTTTCTCCCTTTCGAGCTGTATTTTATCGATACCATTTTTGGGATCTATGGACGAAGATCATTTTTGATTCTGGCTTTTTTTCTTCACATCGTTATTTGTATGAGTTGATTAATTTTATAATTTGATAGATCACACTTTAATGCATGCGACGATACCAAATATGTTTATTTTTTATTTATTTTATACTGGGAAAAGGAAGTCAAATATTTTATTCACACGTGTTTTTTTTCCTAAAACATTTTGTATTACCCTTTAAGCAAATTTCTAAGTCCCCCTAGAAGACGATACATAGATTGTGCTACAGTATATACTGCAATACTTCTTGACATTCCCAACCTATTACTGGGCTTGATGGAAGTACCAAGATGGTGGTGACAGAGGCTTTCAGAAGACGCCACGCGTTCACGATTTAAACCCACTGATCACATTGTAATTCTTTCTTTCTCCTGCGGGGGCGCTGCAGATAAATTGAACACTTCCTGGCAATCAATTGAATTCATAGGAGCTTTGTGGTCAACATTATTGTCATTCTAAAAGTTAGAATTGTAAAAACTGGATAAACCCTTTCAGATCTTGTATTGTACCTCCAATGTGTCCAAAGGATCTATGTGACCTTTGGGTACCAGAATTGAGGAGCTTTTCTGCCCTTCCTTCTTCTCCTGACAGTTGACTCCACAGATCTAATCGTATATATTTCAGTAAACAGCAATGAAATTTGACCTGATCAGCAGATAGAATATGTTTCGGAGGTGGACACCATCCAACACGCGTCTTCGCCCTAAGAGCCTTCAGCATTTGGACGCGAACAGCAGAAACTAAGGAACAATCCAAGAAAAGCTAAAAAAACGATTGAGAAGTAAGGAAAAAAAAATAAAACATCGCTCAGAGCCAGAACTTTCATATAAAGTCTGATCCGCCACAAATCTCGGCTTTATCATCTTCGTATAAATACAATAAAATCAGTTCACAAACCGGTTACCAAAACATATGGAAGATGTCTTGGCCCAGCGCAGGACGAAGGAGATGATGGCGGATCAGCAGTCAAGGAGGGAGGTTATATAGATTTATGTAGTGTAAAAGGTTTTTCCAAAAATTCATAAACGACATTTCCCATAAGTGGGAATGTTGGTGCCTCGATCAACCATCACCGGATGTATGGAAGTCTCCATAACCGCACATAGATGCCCGGCTTCCATACCGATGGTGGAGATTTGTGAAGTTCTCCACTGAAGAACGTCTCATCGAGACTTGTGCTCTTCTGCTCCGTCCTAAGACCATTTAGACCAGTCTATAATCGCGCAGCTCTACGAAGGCTGACTACCTGGTTGTCTAGGCAGGCCGGCAACCACTTTGAGAACAAGCAAAACGTATGTTTGTAGGGTGAGATTATTTTAAGCAGGCTTAAAAATCATCATTCTCGGCAGCACAGCAGCCGGTGTACACAATATGTGCTGTCGAAGAAAATGATGTTCTTTCCACACAGAACAATTGTATTAACAATTCCTGTATAAAAACGAGCATTAGCTGACACTCATAGTAATGGCTGGCCTGTCCAAATGGGCCTTTCGGTTACTGGTCCAGGAATGGAGAGTTGGTCCGCCGGGCTCTAACGGACGTGGGCCAGTGATTCCCACTATATTGGTTTAGCCTCAGGTTGATTTTTAGTGGCGGTTACAGATAGTCTCTCCTGATTGGCTGTGCTATATCATGTGAGGCGATAGCTGCAAGGCATTATGGGGCAGCCCTCTGTCATGCCTGTCTGCTGCATGACCCCTGGAGCAGTGTGCACGCGCACCTCACTGTTATGCCTGTCATGTCTGTTATGCTGCATGACCCCTGGAGCAGTGTGCACGCGAACCTCACCATGGCTGCATGCTGTTGCTGTGCGCATGTGGGCCTCACCTTATGGTCACGCGCCATTGCTGGTACACACGCGCATCTCCAGTGCTGGATCCTCCGGCTGGACGCCTGTGCTCGGCGCCCGTGTGCGCACTCATCTCCATGCTCCCTGCAACGGTTCCTCTCTATGGTCCTGGAGGACAAGACTCAGCGTTCCTCTCTATGGTCCTGGAAAAGCAGACTCCGCGTTCCTCTCTATGGTCCTGGAGGACCCGACCTGGAGATCCTCTCTATGGTCCTGGAGGACCTAATCCTGCAATCCTCTCTGTGGTCCTGGAGGACAAAATCCAGCAATCTTCTCTATGGTCCTGGAGGACCTGACCCAGTGACTCTCTCTATGGTCCTGGAGGACCTAATCCGGTAATCCTCTCTATGGTCCTGGAGGACCTGACCCAGGAAGTTCTCAATGGTCCAGGATGATCTGACCTGGAAGTCCAGTTGCTCATGCTCTATATCAGGCCGCCTCTTCCTATGGGAGGGGCCTGATTATCGTGTTGTGTACCTTGCTAGGGTTGCATTCAGTACCCCTGCACCCTGCCCTGTTGTGTTTCTCTGCACACGCTCTGTGCTTGTACTCTATTTATTATCCTGTGCCATGTCTTGTGTTGTCTTTAATGCCATGATTTGCCTTAGCTACTGTATTCTTGGCCTTGTAGTTCTCTCTATATTCTGTGTCCATTCTATACTCTGTCTGTACCCGGCTCTGGGCTCTAGCATACGTTCCGCTTCTTTCTCTTGTACCCTGCTCTGTGCTTTAGCCTATGTTCCGCTCTCTAGCTTTTGTACCTTGTCTGTGCTCCTAGCATACTTCCTGCCTAATACCGTTTTTGTGCGCACTTGCACATTCTCCTTTCGTACCAGGCTTCGCCGTGCCGTCTTGCACGCGTCTTAGTTCTGTACCTTTGCCTATCCCTGCCTTGTGGCTTGCAGGCCCCTAGCAGGTGCCTGGTCTACCCGTGCCCGCCTGTCTGTGCCTCAGCCGAGCCGCCTCAGTCGTGCCCACCTGCCTGTGCCTCAGCCGTGCTCACCGGCCAGTGCCCTAGTGGTGTCCGCCTGTCTGTGCCTCAGCCGTGCCGCCTTAGTCGTGCCCGCCTACCTGTGCCTCAGCCGGTACCGCCTGCCAGTGCCTCAGTCGTGTCTTCCGTGCTCCCTTGCACACACGCTGTTCTCGCACTGTGCGTTTCGTGCTTCTTTAGCAGGGCTGTGGAGTCGGAGTCGTGGAGTCGGAGTCGGAGTCGGTGCTCATTTTGGTGGAGTCGGAGTTGGAGTCGGTATAAAATGGACCGACTCCGACTCCTAAAATATATAATAAATTGGGTACAGTAATTCAATGCAGGATGTGCTGAATATTTTTTTATAGGAGTTTGGGAAAGTTATGAAATGTCCTATAAATGACTGTTCTATTCCTGATCTAAGGCTACATTCATACACAGCGTTTTTCCTGTGTTTTTTGAGGATACGTTTTTCAGCTGCAAAAGCTGATCATCTTTTTAAAAAACTGCATCACCTGAAAGGTTTTTGAGCTCATAGATAATGTTTTCAATAGCAAAAGCAGATTAGAAATCTGCTCTATCTATATATCCATTTATCCATATCTGTCTATCCATATCGTATCTGTACCAAAAAGAATGAAAACCGGGTAGTACACCAATATATATTCTGTTCTATCTAAATATCTTGATTATTGGATCATAAAAATGATTAAATGTCTGAGGTTCACATTGTACTACAATAAATTTTTCACTTAAATATAAGCAATATGTGTCGGAGTCGTGGAGTCGGAGTCGGAGTTGGAGTCGGAGTCGGTGTAAGGGAAATTGAGGAGTCGGAGTCGGAGTCGCAGGTTTGGCTTACCGACTCCACAGCCCTGTTCTTTAGCACATGTCTATTGCCATCTTTGTTCTGTCCTGAACCTTGTCTTTCTGTCTTGTCCTGAGTACTTTGTTCTTAGTCTGTACCCGGCTCTGGGCTCTAGCATACGCTTCGCTTCTCTGTTACTGCCTACATTATGCTCTCTGTCTTGAGCCCTGACCCTGGCGTGCCCTTCTAGCACGCACAGGACCATGCCTAGTACCTTGCACCCTGGCGTGCCCTCTAGCCCGCCCAGGACCTTGCTTTTAACCTTGAACCTTGGTGTGTCCCCTAAACACGCACCATGCCTAGTACCTTGAACCCTGGTGTTTCCCTAAACACGAACTATGTCTTGAACCTCGGACCCAGCGGCACGTTATCACCTCTGTGTCTTCGTGAATATGTCTATTACCTGATGATACCCTGTGACCACACTTTGCACATCCTAGAACCCTGTCTTGTACCTGGCCTGCCCTGCACGCACCCTTGTCATGTACCTGGCGTACCCTCCGCACGCACCCATCTCAGTCGTATCTTTTGTGAGTTGGCCATCTGGTCTCAGCAGTCATGGTGGCTCACTCCCTTGGGCTTGCCCCTGACACTCCCTGTATAGGGGGTGGTCTTCACTAGGCCAGCTCGCCCTAGGTGGATGGGTGCCACGATCCAGAGGGTCCACTCCAAGAGTTACATCTCGTCTCACCACGAGACGTCACAAACCCTAACACCCGCCCAAAGTGATGTGACCAATGTAGACTTTTGCAATGTATAAATTAGCAACAATCTTCTCAGGTGATTTGTGTGAAGTGAATTGTAAATTGTTTCATATGTGATGTTGTAGGGTTCGAGCAGGTTCGCAGGATGCAGTGACGAGACACGAGACAGAGTGTGGTTTGTGGAATAAACTTTTATAAACTGTAGCCGCTGGGGCTATTTTGAGCAAACAAAAGGTGTTAACAACAACCAGTGCACGCAGGGACTCAACAATCCTAACAACACTCTCTTATTGTAAATGCGACTAACCCGGTTTGCCCGGGTGCTATAGGCCACGTATGACCAAACTGGGGGTCCTTATCTTATCCTTATAGTAAACTTATCCTTCCAGGGGTCTGTCAGGATCACAGGCGTGGCCGCGTAGAGGTCGCTGATGCGGCTGCCTTGACGCCTCTATATATCGGGATGAAACTGGGCTCGACAGGCCCTTGAAGAAGCGATGCCGGTGGGGAGCAACAGGCCCTGGAGAAACGATGCTGGTGGGGCACAACGGGCCCTGAAGAAACAATGCTGGTGGGGCGCAACAGGCCCTGAAGAAACGATGACAGTGGGGCGCAACAGGCCCTGAAGAAACGATGACAGTGGGGCGCAACAGGTCCTGAAGAAACGATGACAGTGGAGCGCAACGGGCCCTGAAGAAACGATGACGGTGGGGCGCAACGGGCCCTGAAGAAACGATGACGGTGGGGCGCAACGGGCCCTGAAGAAACGATGACGCAGTTCCCAACTGACCAGTAACTGTCCTCTGAGAAAAGTTCCTCTACAGCCGGGAAATGGGTCTCTAATGTCGCCTAGGACGAGGTTGTGTCCCCTGTGGCCGGTGATGACAGGGTCGCCGCGGTTTGAGAAGGCCGGGGGGCAGTGTCCAGGCCTCTGTGGCTGTTTTTCGTGTCGTCACAGCCGCGTCCTGAGGTGAGGGATCTGTCTCACCAAGGCGGGGGGGCGTCGGGCGTGGCTTTCGGCGAACGGAGGCGGGAAGCGGCCTCCGGTAAAAGTCTCTCCCTTTTCCCTTGTCGGTGAGTGCCCAGTATCCTCCTCACAGGCTCCTGTCGGTGTCCCTTCAAGTCACCCGGCTTCCTGCCTCCTGTCTCACTCTCTCAACTGCCACTTCAGAACACCCCCTGCTCCTTTTATCCTTGCCCCGCCCCCTGTTTCCCTGACAACTTCAGTCAAGTCTCTCCCTTTACTGTCCTCCCAGTATCGTTCCCTCAGGAACCCTGATGGCGGTCCCCTGGGTACCTGCCCGGTCACTGCATGGGAGTCCTCCTCCCCACACTGATGTATTCGGCAAATTCTTAAAAATTGTGCTTTTGTATGTCCGCCCTGTACGGCTCTGCTATCTGCGCCCTGTATGGCTCTGTTATCTGGGCCCTGTATGGCTCTGTTATCTGCATCCTGTACGGCTCTGTTATCTGCTCCCTGTATGGCTCTGCTATCTGCGCTCTGTACGGCTCTGTTATCTGCGCTCTGTACGGCTCTGCTATCTTCGCTCTGTACGGCTCTGTTATCTGCGCCCTGTATGGCTCTGCTATCTGCGCTCTGTACGGCTCTGCTATCTGCTCCCTGTACGGCTCTGTTATCTGCGCTCTGTACGGCTCTGTTATCTGCGCTCTGTACGGCTCTGCTATCTGCTCCCTGTACGGCTCTGTTATCTGCTCTCTGTACGGCTCTGCTATCTGCGCTCAGTACGGCTCTGTTATCTGCTCCCTGTATGACTCTGTTATCTCTGCTCTGTACGGCTCTGTTATCTGCTCCCTGTACGGTTCTGTTATCTGCTCCCTGTACGGCTCTATTATCTGCTCCCTGTACGGCTCTGTTATCTGCTCCCTGTACGGCTTTGTTACCTGCTCCCTGTACGGCTCTGTTATCTGCGCTCTGTACGGCTCTGTTATCTGCGCTCTGTACGGCTCTGTTATCTGAGCTCTGTACGGCTCTGTTATCTGCGCTCTGTACGGCTCTGTTATCTGCGCTCTGTACGGCTCTGTTATCTGAGCTCTGTACGGCTCTGTTATCTGCTCCCTGTACGGCTGTTATCTGTGCTCTGTATGGCTCTGTTATCTGCGCCCTGTATGGCTCTGCTATCTGCGCTCTGTACGGCTCTGCTATCTGCGCTCTGTACGGCTCTGTTATCTGCTCTCTGTACGGCTCTGCTATCTGCGCTCTGTACGGCGCTGCTATCTGCACTCTGTGCGGCTCTGCTATCTGCGCTCTGTACGGCTCTGTTATCTGCTCCCTGTACGGCTCTGTTATCTGCGCTCTGTACGGCTCTGTTATCTGCGCCCTGTACGGCTCTGTTATCTGCTCCCTGTATGGCTCTGTTATCTGCGCTCTGTACGGCTCTGCTATCTGCTTCCTGTACGGCTCTGTTATCTGCTCTCTGTACGGCTCTGCTATCTGCGCTCTGTACGGCTCTGTTATCTGCGCTCTGTACGGCTCTGTTATCTGCGCCCTGTACGGCTCTGTTATCTGCTCCCTGTATGGCTCTGTTATCTGCGCTCTGTACGGCTCTGCTATCTGCTTCCTGTACGGCTCTGTTATCTGCTCTCTGTACGGCTCTGCTATCTGCGCTCTGTACGGCTCTGTTATCTGCTCCCTGTACGGCTCTGCTATCTGCTCCCTGTACGGCTCTGTTATCTGCTCCCTGTACGGCTCTTTTATCTATACCCTGTACGGCTCTGTTATCTATACCCTGTACGGCTCTGTTATCTGCTCCCTGTATGGCTCTGTTATCTGCTCCCTGTACGGCTCTTTTATCTATACCCTGTACGGCTCTGTTATCTATACCCTGTATGGCTCTGTTATCTGCTCCCTGTACGGCTCTGTTATCTGCTCCCTGTACGGCTCTGTTATCTGCTCCCTGTACGGCTCTGTTATCTTTGCTCTGTACGGCTCTGTTATCTGCTCCCTGTAGGGCTCTGTTATCTGCTCTCTGTACGGCTCTGCTATCTGCGCTCTGTACGGCTCTGTTATCTGCGCTCTGTACGGCTCTGTTATCTGCGCCCTGTACGGCTCTGTTATCTGCTCCCTGTATGGCTCTGTTATCTGCGCTCTGTACGGCTCTGCTATCTGCTTCCTGTACGGCTCTGTTATCTGCTCTCTGTACGGCTCTGCTATCTGCGCTCTGTACGGCTCTGTTATCTGCTCCCTGTACGGCTCTGCTATCTGCTCCCTGTACGGCTCTGTTATCTGCTCCCTGTACGGCTCTTTTATCTATACCCTGTACGGCTCTGTTATCTATACCCTGTACGGCTCTGTTATCTGCTCCCTGTATGGCTCTGTTATCTGCTCCCTGTACGGCTCTTTTATCTATACCCTGTACGGCTCTGTTATCTATACCCTGTATGGCTCTGTTATCTGCTCCCTGTACGGCTCTGTTATCTGCTCCCTGTACGGCTCTGTTATCTGCTCCCTGTACGGCTCTGTTATCTTTGCTCTGTACGGCTCTGTTATCTGCTCCCTGTAGGGCTCTGTTATCTGTGCTCTGTACGGCTCTGCTATCTGCGCTCTGTACGGCTCTGTTATCTGCTCCCTGTACGGCTCTGTTATCTGCGCTCTGTACTGCTCTGTTATCTGCTCCCTGTACGGCTCTGTTATCCGCTCCCTGTACGGCTATGTTATCCGCTCCCTGTACGGCTCTGTTATCTGCGCTCTGTACGGCTCTGTTATCTGCTCCCTGTACGGCTCTGTTATCTACGCTCTGTAATCTACGCTCTGTACTGCTCTGTTATCTGCTCCCTGTACGGCTCTGCTATCTGCTCCCTGTACGGCTCTGTTATCTGCTCCCTGTACGGCTCTTTTATCTATACCCTGTACAGCTCTGTTATCTATACCCTATACGGCTCTGTTATCTGCTCCCTGTACGGCTCTGTTATCTGCTCCCTGTACGGCTCTGTTATCTTTGCTCTGTACGGCTCTGTTATCTGCTCCCTGTAGGGCTCTGTTATCTGCGCTCTGTACGGCTCTGCTATCTGTGCTCTGTACGGCTCTGTTATCTGCGCTCTGTACGGCTCTGTTATCTGCTCCCTGTACGGCTCTGTTATCTGCGCTCTGTACTGCTCTGTTATCTGCTCCCTGTACGGCTCTGCTATCTGCGCTCTGTACAGCTCTGTTATCCACTCCCTGTACGGCTCTGTTATTTGCTCCCTGTACGGCTCTGTTATCCGCTCCCTGTACGACTCTGTTATCTGCTCCCTGTACGGCTCTGTTATCTGCTCCCTGTACGGCTGTTATCTGCGCTCTGTACGGCTCTGTTATCTTTGCTCTGTACGGCTCTGTTATCTTTGCTCTGTACGGCTCTGTTATCTGCTCCCTGTAAGGCTCTGTTATCTGCGCTCTGTACGGCTCTGTTATCTATGCCCTGTACGGCTCTGTTATCTGCGCTCTGTACTGCTCTGTTATCTGCGCCCTGTACGGCTCTGTTATCTGCGCCCTGTACGGCTCTGTTATCTGCGCCCTGTTCGGCTCTGTTATCTATGCCCTGTATGGCTCTGCTATCTGTGCTCTGTACGGCTCTGTTATCTTCTCCCTGTACAGCTCTGTTATCTGCTCCCTGTACGGCTCTGCTATCTACGCCTTGTACGGCTCTGTTATCTGCGCTCTGTACGGCTCTGTTATTTGCTCCCTGTACGGCTCTGTTATCTGCGCTCTGTACGGCTCTGTTATCTGCACCCTGTACGGCTCTGTTATCTGCGCCCTGTACAGCTCTGTTATCTGCGCCCTGTTCGGCTCTGTTATCTATGCCCTGTACGGCTCTGCTATCTGTGCTCTGTACGGCTCTGTTATCTGCTCCCTGTACAGCTCTGTTATCTGCTCCCTGTACGGCTCTGCTATCTGCGCCTTGTACGGCTCTGTTATCTGCGCTCTGTAGGGCTCTGTTATCTGCTTCCTGTACAGCTCTGTTATCTGCTCCCTTTACGGCTCTGCTATCTGCGCCTTGTACGGCTCTGTTATCTGCGCTCTGTAGGGCTCTATTATCTGCTCCCTGTACGACTCTGCTATCTGCGTCTTGCACGGCTCTGTTATTTGAGCTCTGTACGGCTCTGTTATCTGCGCCCTGTACGGCTCTGTTATCTGTGCTCTGTACGGCGCTGCTATCTGCATTCTGTGCGGCTCTGCTATCTGCGCCCTGTACGGCTCTGTTATCTGTGCTCTGTATGGCTCTGTTATCTGCTCCCTGTACGGTTCTGTTATCTGCGCTCTGTACGGCTCTGTTATCTGCGCTCTGTACGGCTCTGTTATCTGCGCCCTGTACGGCTCTGTTATCTGCTCCCTGTACGGCTGTTATCTGTGCTCTGTACGGCTCTGTTATCTGCTCCCTGTACGGTTCTGTTATCTGCGCTCTGTACGGCTCTGTTATCTGTGCTCTGTATGGCTCTGTTATCTGCTCCCTGTACGGTTCTGTTATCTGCGCTCTGTACGGCTCTGTTATCTGCGCTCTGTACGACTCTGTTATCTGCGCTCTGTACGGCTCTGTTATCTGCGCTCTGTACGGCTCTGTTATCTGCGCTCTGTACGGCTCTGTTATCTGCGCTCTGTACGGCTCTGTTATCTGCGCTCTGTACGGCTCTGTTATCTGCTCCCTGTACGGCTCTGTTATCTGCGCCCTGTACGGCTCTGTTATCTGCTCCCTGTACGGCTGTTATCTGTGCTCTGTACGGCTCTGTTATCTGCGCTCTGTACGGCTCTGTTATCTGCGCTCTGTACGGGTCTGTTATCTGCGCTCTGTACGGCTCTGTTATCTGCGCTCTGTACGGCTCTGTTATCTGCACTCTGTACGGCTCTGTTATCTGCTCCCTGTACGGCTCTGTTATCTGCTCCCTGTACGGCTCTGTTATCTGTGCTCTGTACGGCTCTGATATCTGAGCTCTGTACAGCTCTGTTATCTGCGCCTTGTACGGCTCTGTTATCTGTGCTCTGTGCGGCTCTGTTATCTGTGCTCTGTAGGCTCTGTTATCCGCGCCTTGTACGGCTCTGTTATCTGCGCCTTGTACGGCTCTGTTATCTGCGCTCTGTACGGCTCTGTTATCTGCACTCTGTACGGCTCTGATATCTGAGCTCTGTATGGCTCTGTTATCTGCGTTCTGTACGGCTCTGTTATCTGCTCCCTGTACGGCTCTGTTATCTGCTCCCTGTACGGCTCTGCTATCTGCTCCCTGTACGGCTCTGTTATCTGCGCCTTGTACGGCTCTGTTATCTGCACCCTGTACGGCTCTGCTATCTGCTCCCTGTACGGCTCTGTTATCTGCGCCTTGTACGGCTCTGTTATTTGCGCCCTGTACGGCTCTGTTATGTGCACTCTGTACGGCTCTGATATCTGAGCTCTGTATGGCTCTGTTATCTGCGCCCTGTACGGCTCTGTTATCTGCGTTCTGTACGGCTCTGTTATCTGCTCCCTGTACGGCTCTGTTATCTGCACCCTGTACGGCTCTGCTATCTGCTCCCTGTACGGCTCTGTTATCTGCGCTCTGTACGGCTCTGTTATCTGTGCTCTGTACGGCTCTGTTATCTGCTCCCTGTACGGCTCTGTTATCTGCTCCCTGTACGGCTCTGTTATCTGCTCCCTGTACGGCTCTGTTATCTGCTCCCTGTACGGCTCTGTTATCTGCACCCTGTACGGCTCTGCTATCTGCGCCCTGTACGGCTCTGTTATCTGCGCTCTGTACGGCTCTGTTATCTGTGCTCTGTACGGCTCTGTTATCTGCGCTCTGTACGGCTCTGTTATCTGCGCCCTGTAGGGCTCTGTTATCTGCGCCCTGTACGGCTCTGTTATCTGCGCCCTGTATGGCTCTGTTATCTGTGCTCTGTACGGCTCTGTTATCTGCGCCCTGTACGCTATCTCTGCCCCCTTTAGCTCTGTCGCATGGAGCTGCTGCCTCATTACATGAGCGCTGGTAATGACTCCGTCCGGCCAAGATCTGCTTTAAGCATTTGGCCGTCGTCCTCGTGTTATGAATATTCAACATGAAATTGGGAAAACTCAGCCATGGAAAAAGAAAATCTCCTGAAGGAAGACACAAGGAGGAGCGCGGCGCAGGGTTCTAACTCGGTGGGAGAACTTTTTATTATGGTGGAAATTATGTAGAGGTTCTTCACCTAATCCGAAGCCCAGCAGCCAATAATTAATCTGATGACTTCTCGTTCTCTGGTTTCTCAGCCTATGGGCTCCACTGCGAATTCTGCAGAGTCCTGGAAACAGTGAACATGTAGGTGCTGGACTCTACTGGCTGCTCCCGCCCTCACAGAAGACTATTGTATGGTGGCAGCGTTACATGAATATCACCAGCAGGAGGCGCCACCAGGTGCAACATGTAACGGTAACGGGCCATCATGTGCTATTTAGCTACTTATAAAGTACAGGATAGAGTGGAAGGAGAGGACAGAAGGAAGAGAGGAAGAAAAGAAGGGATGGAGGAAGGAAGAGAATACAGAAATAAAACAAAAAGAAGGAAACAAAGAAATATAAGTGGGAGACATAATTGGACATAATTTCACACAAACCCCCCAAAAAAGAATGGACAAAATTGTTGGCACCTTTCAAAAAATTGTGGGTAAACAACTTGAAAAAAACACCTGAAATCAGATAAAAAAAGGAGTTGACTCATTCTTTGCATTGTGTGTCTGTGTGTGCCACAGTAAGCATGGAGAACAGAAAGAGGAGAGGAGAACTGTCTGAGGACACGAGAACCAAAATTATTGAAAAATATCAACAATCTCAAGTTTACAAGTCCATCTCCAGAGATCTTCAAGTTCCTTTGTCCTTGGTGCACAACATAATAAAGAAGTTTACAACCCATGGCACTGTAGCTAATCTCCCTGTTCGTAGATGGCAGAGAAACATTGATGAAAGGTTTAACACAGGATAGTCTGGATGGCGGATAAGCAGCCACAATCAAGCTCCAAAGAAATTCAAGCTGTCCTGCAGGCTCTGTGAGCATCAGTGTCAGCACGAACTATCCATCCACATGTGAATGAGATGTTGCTATGACAGGAGATCCAGGAGGAACCCATTGCTGACATAGAGACATGAAAAAGCTAGACTGCAGTTGGCCAAAATGTGCATGAGAAAACCAACATCATTCTGGGAAAGTGTCTTGTGGACAGATGAGACCAGGTAGAGCTTTTTGGTAAAGCACATCATTCTACTGTTTACCGAAAACAGAATGAGGCATACAAAGAAAAGAACACAGTACCTACAGTCAAATATGGTGGAGGTTCAAAGATGTCTTTTGGGGTTCTTTTGCTACGTTTGGTACTGGGTGCCTTGACTGTGTGCAAGGCATCATGAAATCTGAAGATTACCAAAGGATTTTGGGTGGCAATGTAGTGTCCAGTGTCGGAAAGCTGGGTTTGTGTCCTAGGTCATGGGTCTTCCAGCAGGATGATGACCCCAAACATATTTCATGAAGCCCCCAGAAATTGATGGAAGCAAAGTGCTGGAGAGTTCTGAAGTGTCAGCAATGAGTTCGGATCTAAATCCCATTGATCACCTGTGGAGAGAGCTTAAAATTTATGTTGGGAGAAGGCACCTTCAAATTTGAGAGACCGGGAGCAGTTTACAAAAGGAAAATGGTCCAAAATTCCAGGTGAGAGGAGTAAGAAGCTTGTAGATGGTTATAGGAAGTGATTGATTGCAGTTATTTATTCCAAAGGGCGTGCAACCAAATATTAAGTTGAGGGTGCCAACAATTTTGTCAGGCACATTTTTGAAGTTTTGTGTGAAACTATGTCCACTTTGACTTTTTTTCTCAATTTTTGTCATGTTGTTTCAATACACACAAAGGAAATAAACGTGTATAACAAAACATGGGGAATTGTGATAATGTGGGAGAAATACTTAATTTTCTTTGCTGGGAACAATTTCAAGGGTGCCATGACTATTGATAGATAGACTGGCATTGGTCGGAGCTGATTTCCATATATCTGGAGAATGATCTCTCGGTGGCTGTGGATTCTGGAGGTGACACATAACCGGCCCCATGTGCAACATCTGTCCGCCAGCTTGTGCTCGCTCTAGTCTGTCCTGTGCTATCAGCAGCCCCTACATCTCCTTATCTCATACAACATGTTACCTCGGGTGACCTGGTTCAATCTCCTGATTTGATCATTTTCCAGCAGCCACACTCCACAGGACGGCCTGTAGAGATGCTGTCACTGGGTTATCACAACAGAGAGGAGTCAGAAGACTGCAGTGTCTGATTAGCTCCTACTCCTGCACCAAGAAGCACTTCTTCGTTTTAATGGTGTTTATTTCTTTTGGTAGAACAGGGGTTAATCGGCCATTTCGGAAACTCTGAGCTCTCAGCTGAGCTCAGATAGACACTCCCTTCCCATTTATTATCTGGGTCTTGATTTAAATCTGTGTCAGAGCTAGCATTTGCTGCTTGGCTTAGGAGGAGAGGTGTTCATATGAGGAGTTTTGGAGGCGTTATCTGTGACTGTTACGTGGTTTGTAAGTGTGGTAATTCCCTTCCATCCTCTACTTTGTTTTCTTCCCATCCTCCACTCCTTTTTGTATTTCTCTGTTATATGTGAGTGAATATTTGTATGCTTGCTATTTTCAGTTACCCTCATTTGTGTAGCCTTGTTTGTTGCGTTGGTGTACTGTGGTGCACAGTAACGTCCGTCTACCCTGGGTGGGGGAAGAGAACAATCGGACAGCTAACTCAGGAGATAAGGCAAGGGTGGCGGCCCTGGCATCTTCACCTTCAGAAGTATCCCTAGGAATAGGGCAAATTAGAGCGCCCCCTAGTGGTAGGGACAGGGAAGGAGCGCCTTTTTGCACCGGTAGCTTTGGTATCATACTTTACAGCCCTCTAGAATAACTGCTATATTGGGGTCCCCACCTGAAGTTTATATAGTTTGAGGGTAGTTGCAAAAAAAAACTTCAGAACTTTGTAAAAAAAAAACAAAACATGTTTGTTCCTCCGTTTTCTGAGACCAGTAACTCTTTATTTTCCCATCATCATAGCCATATGAGACCTTTTTGTGTAGTTATCGGGATCACTTTGGGGAAACATACAATGTTTCGATCACCTTTTATTCCTCTTTTTTCGATGCATGTGTAGCGAGCGAAATCATCAATTCTGGCATTTTGAGATTTTATTTGTTTCATGGCTTTTATTATACAGGTTCAATAATTTTACGTTTTCATAGATTGAACTTTTACCACATTAATTTAATTTATTTTTTTAACTTTTTTTTACATAAGAAAAAGCGGGTAATTCATATTTTTAATATGTTATATATTTATATATTTTTTAAAAAACTTTTTTTTCACTTTTCATTGATTTTTTTTTCTCCCCCGAAAAATGGAGATTGTGTGATGCAGGTCAGTGCTGCAGTAGTGCAAAATATGGCGAAACTGATATTTCCTTATGAAGCCCGGTCACAGGCTCGGCTTCATAGGAGTACAAAGATGGCTGCCACTTCTTTAAGACTTGGCTTCCAGCGACTACCCATCAACGCCTTCCTCCTGCAATGTGGGTGCCGATGGGACTCAGTCCACATGCACCCTGGCAATGAAGCCAATGAAGGACAAATGTCATTACATGCTGGTCCTGCTCCATGGCCCGCAGTTGACAAGTGCCATTATGTCAAAAATATGACCAAGTGAAAGGACTCCTCCAGTTTTAACCTGTATTAATAGACCTGGGTCAATGTCAACTGGGGGGGCCACCAGTATTGAGCCTGAGGGCCACCCCCACTTTATGAAATTCTAAAAAAAAGTCTGATGGGGGTCAACATGTTATCTGCTGTCCGCTCGTAAAGTGGATCCAGAAGACATGGATCCAACTACAGCTAAACATTCCCATCTGGAACCTGACACGGCGCTGATAAGATCTGAGCACACCATGGCGTACATGTTTGAGGGCCCAGGGCTATAAACATTGGACATGTTTCACTGGACCTGACAAAAAGCCGCAAAAAAAATAAAATAAAAGCAGCAACTACAAGTCAGAAGACTGGCGTTCTACCAAATCAATCTAGACTTGAGTTGCCATTTCGTGTCTTTTAGACGTTCTGAAGCAGTCGAGATGGAGAAATTGATTTGATTTATATCTTGGAAAACGTCTTTTACTGCCCCAAAGGCAACTCGCTCTATGATGTTCTCATATGTGGGCTGGAAAGTTTTGTAGAAAAAAATCCCTGAGCTGGTGGTTGGGGCAACAGTATTGGCTGCTAGGACCTCTTTCTATCTGGTTCAGGTAAATTCCAGAGATCAACAACGCATCTGTAATGTATATTCAGTGCTTTACATTTTTCTCTCCCTTTCTCTACGGCTAAGATCAGAGCTGTGTCCTCTCAAGATCCAGATTCACCCTCAGATGGCTGCTGCATTCCCTGCCTCGACTTTTATAAATGCTATAATAGCCCCTTCTGATTAGCTGAGCCATAACATGTAATGTAATAGCTGTAAGGCATAATAGAGAAACTATCTGTAAGACATAATGGTCAAGTAAGCCTCCTCTGGCTGAAGCAATATTCATCAAGCTGTAAAATGGTAGCTGTCATTTTGTGAGATACCTGTGAATTATTTAACAACAGGTTTGGTGAATTCCTTTAAATTTGACACAAATTAAATTTGCATCAAATCAATTTGCTTATCTCTAGCAAATACCAAGTGACTCAACTGGATTCCTGATTAAATATATCTCCACCTCGTATGGGGCATGTCGGTCGTAGGACATCGGAGGCATACGAAGTAACAATATAGGGCCATTTACAGCAGATACATTATGAGGCCTTAGAAACAGAATTGTTTGCTACATTGATGTAGATTGAGATCGCTGTAATTTTCTGCTGCGAGAGGGGAAAAGAGAACTTCCCCAGTCCATGTTCAAGAAAAATAATCCATGGCCTCCATATCCTGGGCTGATTTCATCTTCTCTCACTCTTACAATATCCATGTATGCCACCATGAAGATGGCTCTCCTCATTAGGCCAGGGTCAGACTTGCGAGAAACTCGCACGAGTCTCGCACCTCAATGCCCGGCACTGCCGCCGGCACTCGGGACCGGAGTGTGCGGCTGCATGTATTTCTATGCAGCCGTAAACTCTGGTCTGGTCCTGAGTGCCAGGTGGCAGTGCCGGGTAATGAGGTGCGAGACTCGTGTGAGTTTCTCGCAAGTCTGACCCCGACTTTAGTCTGGATATTCTTCTTCATAAACTCATACAAGCCAGGTCTACATTATCAACAATTGTAGGGTGACCACTGAGCAGACACATAAAGTAGAGGCCCTTATGCTAATAACGTATCTACGTTTCTGGACCTCTTGCCTAAGATCTAGTAACGATCGTCTACAAGATGGGATTAATTTGTTTTGAGATTAATTAGTTTGATATGTCGAGGAACCGTTACTGGGACTCACACCAATTTCTAGAACAGAGGTCCCTCAACCCTATCATGCTCGAAAAGTGGGCTATCACAAAAAACATTGATCAGGTATTTGAAGAATAAGTAATAAATGGGTGGGATTACAACTGCTTGGACCCTTTTCGATGACGAGAGGTGACCACACATACGCACTACCTCTCTATTCACTTACGGGACACAGGACCTCTGTTCTTATGATCAGTGGGGGTCATAGAGGTTGGACCACCCATGATAAAACATTTATGACCTATTCTATGGATACGTAATGAGTGTTCATCATGGGATAACTTCTTTAGGTTGGAGAATGAATAAAGAAGTGGCCTCGCATGTATCTCCAAGAGCTGAGCACATGGCCACCACACAGGAAACCCTCCATTCTCTGTCTCGTGGCACATAAATGTCTGAGATCTTTATGTATTCGACATAAGACAATGACCTACCTCTCAATACTGTGATGTTTTTTAAGGCTATCGAGTGCTCCCAGTCTTTGAGCCGCAGGTCTTCGGTCACGTTATTGATAAGCGCCATCTCATGCTTTAGCTGCTGCTCCATCACTAAATGAAGAAGTCTTGTCTTTCTGGTGTCTTCAGACACATTAGTGATGAGACCTTGAAGCTCCTGTATCCTTGAATGATGGATCCCAATGTCATAATAAAAAGTCCCATTCATAGCATTTAAGGTGACCATCAAATCACCTAACTGGTCATTAAGTCCTTCAACTTTACTCGTCAACATCTTCAACATGGCGTCATGGTGACTCCATACATAATGACTAGTGTTAACCTCCGTAGAAAGTCTATAGATGTCTAAGTTGTGAGAGTCTGTGACCTGGTTTAGGCTAACGCCAAGACCTGAGACCATTGTGTCCGTCTTGGAGGCCATATCTTGGACACCATTGAGGTTTCGCTCAAGTTTCTGTAAGGATTCTGTCAACTGAAACAATGAGTCTGTATGGTTCTGGAAAAGGTCCTGCAGCTTCCAGATATGGTCCATGAAGTCTCCCTTGAAGGTGAGTTGCATGAGCTTAAATTGAAGATCCCTGTAACTCTCGTTCAGACGGTTGACATTGCTTGTTAACGCCTTCAGATCTTCTGGAGCGCTTTGAGGTCTTGATACTAAAGCAAAGAAGAAACAAAGGCATGAAGAGCAATGAAGGAAATCATACAAACAGAAACTGAACACAGAGCTCCAGATCCCCTGCAGAGGCATCGGGCTACATGATAAACTCTGGCTACCAGCAGCCTCCACTGGAGGGAGCTAAAGAGCTTTCTGCAGACTGAATGAAAAAAAACCCAATAATAACAACAATATTAATACAAATTTAATAAAGCATGATTCATTAAAGGGGCTTTTTTTATTTGGGACATTTATGGCTTGTCAATGTCAGAAAGACCAAGGGGTCCACTCTCATTAAAATGAATGGAGAACTGCTGCGCATGTGCAACCAGCTCTATTGTCCTAACACAACAAGCCAGGCCCTTGTTCTCAACCACGTCATTACTGATGAAGGCTCCAAGACGGTCCTACACATTTCAATCAGGTTGTTCTGAGCCAACCTCACATTAGCTTTGTGGCATGACACTAGCATGGGAAAAGTATGTGAACCCTGGCCACCATCCACGCCATGTTGAGGTCCCGAGAGTCTACTATTCATAATATCCTCTTAGCTTCAGCAGGGAAGCTGGACGCCTTCTGGATGTTTACTTGTCCTTCATGTGATACTGATCCCTGGGGTCCAGAACTCATTAGATCCCCAATCAATAGTGCATCATGGCGTCCGAACATCTGAGGTTACTACTTCTACTTTGTTGTGAAGCCAAATGGATTAGGTTATTTAAGTTGAGATAGAAAAACACTGAAAAAAGGAAGAAAAGGCGAAATTCCTCAGAAACAAGGTCTGACCTAATACAAAGCAGGAGTCACGAGTCGGCGAGCCTGGCCGCGCTCCAGACACAATTAATGTATATCTTCTGTAGAGAATGATGAGATTTATACTAGAGTGTTCCCGGCCCACTGATTTATTTGGGCCTGTCAGTGCAGGCCGGCTCTGGGCGTCCCGGATGCAGCATGTTATCCACAGTCTGCTACTTTCACACTAGCGTCGGCTGACGCACGTCGCAATGCGCCGTTTTGGCGAAAAAACGCATCCTGCAAAGTTGCCCGCAGGATGCGTTTTTTCTCCATAGACTTACATTAGCGACACATTGCGACGCATTGCCACACGTTGCATCTGTCGTGCGACGGATGCGTCGTGTTTTGTCGGCCGCGACGCACACAAAAACGTTACATGTAACGTTTTTTGGTGCGTTGTGTACGCCATTTTCGATCGCGCATGCGCGGCCGAAACTCCACCCCCTCCTCCCCGGACATTACAATGGGGCAGCGGATGCGTTGAAAAACTGCATCCGCTGCCCCCGTTGGGCAAAACTTGCACAACGTGCGATGCTACGTCGCCCCGACGCAGGGCGACGTGCGTCACACAACGCTAGTGTGAAAGTAGTCTTAGTAATTATGCGCTTCCTATAGAAGGTGATCTGGATGTCCTGCAGGGAAAAATAGGAGGAATCGTCCAATGTCAGGTGGTCGGGGTTCAGTCACATCTGTCAGATCTAACATGGCTGTAAAATAATTAAAAAAAGCCTGATCTCAGCTGAATGAGGATCCTGTTAATGAACCAAGACCGAATGCAGATCCTAGGTTTCAGGTTTGCTACTTTTAGGGTGACAGGGATTCTTCTTATTAGTAACCAGGCTCGCCGGCACAGCAGAAATCCTTGTGCTGTGACATCACTGCGTGGATTATTCCTGTACAGTGACATCACTATCATCTATATATCGACACATTATCCCTCTGTTGTGACATCCCTATGTGCATTATCCCTGTACTGTGACATCACTTTGTCCATCATTCCTGTACTGTAACATTGCTGTGTGCATTACTCCTGCTCTGAGACATCACTATCATCTATATATCGACACATTATCCCTGTACTGTGACATCACTGTGTGCATTATCTCTGTACTGTGACATCACTGTGTGCATTATCCCTGTACTGTGACATCACTGTGTGTATTATCCCTGTACTGTGACATCACTGTGTGTATCCCTGTACTGACATCACAGTGTGTATTATCCCTGTACTGTGACATCACAGTGTATATTATCCCTGTACTGTGACATCACTGTGTGTGTATTATCCCTGTACTGTGACATCACTGTGTGTGTATTATCCCTGTACTGTGACATCACTGTGTCCATCATTCCTGTACTGTAACATTGCTGTGTGCATTACTCCTGCTCTGTGACATCACTATCATCTACATATCGACACATTATCCCTGTACTATGACATCACTTTGTGTATCCCTGTACTGTGACATCACTGTGTGTGTATTATCGCTGTACTGTGACATCACTGTGCATATTATCCCTGTACTGTGACATCACTGTGCGTATTATCCCTGTACTGTGACATCACTGTGCGTATTATCCCTGTACTGTGACATCACTGTGTATTATCCCTTTACTGTGACATCACTGTGTGTGTATTATCCCTGTACTGTGACATCACTGTGTGTATTATCCCTGTACTGTGACATCACTGTGTGTATTATCTCTGTACTGTGACATCAGTGTGTATTATCCCTTTACTGCGACATCACTGTGTGTATTATCCCTGTACTGTGATATCACTGTGTGTGTATTATCTCTGTACTGTGACATCACTGTGTGTATTATCCCTGTACTGTGACATCACTGTATCTTATCCCAGTACTGTGACATCACTGTGTGTATTATCCCAGTACTGTGACATCACTGTGTGTATTATCCCTGTACTGTGACATCACTGTGTGTATTATCCCTGTACTGTGACATCACTGTGTGTGTATTATCTCTGTACTGTGACATCACTGTGTGTATTATCCCTGTACTGTGACATCACTGTGTATCTTATCCCAGGACTGTGACATCACTGTGTGTATTATCTCTGTACTGTGACATCACTGTGTGTATTATCCCTGTACTGTGACATCACTGTGTGTATTATCCCTGTACTGTGACATTACTGTGTGTATTATCTCTGTACTGTGACATCACTGTGTGTATTATCCCTGTACTGTGACATCACTGTGTATCTTATCCCAGTACTGTGACATCACTGTGTGTATTATCTCTGTACTGTGACATCACTGTGTGTATTATCCCTGTACTGTCATCACTGTATCCATTATTCCTGTACTGTGACAGTGTGAAGGAGGGACTGAGGACATTTGCTTAAGCACACTCTGGCCTCCCGTCACATGAAAACAGTGTCCATTACTCTGCATACCTGTGGCTTCACTTTCTGCACCATTAGGGTCCTCTCTGCGTTGCTGAAGGCTCCCTATAGACGGTTCCACATATATAAACACAGTCCATTTGAACTTTCAAATTAATAATTTTACTGGTTTCTTTACGCAGCACATTCATATTCTTCACAGCATTAACCACATGTCCCACATTGCACATTTCTTTCTCTTTCCCTACCCTTCTCTCTCTGTCACACAGCACGTACCTGGGTCAGACCATATCGTACGGTTCCTCAGCGTCCTCCCTGTTCAGCTCTGCTACGTTTAGACATTCCTTAGTCTGTTTTGCCCCAGACATGAGCGTATCAGCCTTCAAAGTCAGCTGCCACATGGTGAGCGACCTGCCCTTCTGTACTGTCTCCTGCGGTGACGCAGCGTTCTCCCAGTACAAAATCACTGCATCTGGGAGTTACCTCAGCCGTTTTGCCCCTGATCTGAGGGTATGAGCCCATGCGATAAGTTGCTACATTATGCAGCCACCTGCATCCCTGTACTGTCTCTGTCTTGAACTCCTGTTCCAATACTGCTGTAGCCCACTGCTATGCTGGCCTGCTGCTGTTCTGGCTTGTTGCTGTGGATGGCTGGGCTTCTTCCTTAGCAAATGATACGTGGCCATTGCTGTCATTCTGGGCTCTATAGCCCTGCAGACAGTTTGGGCACCCTGGCTGACTGACTCCTAGAGGAAATCCTCCCTTCCTTAACTGCAGCTGACCCCTCCTAGATTAACTATGTACAGTGCTATAACTGAACTATAATGTACCCCATGTTGTGGCTAAATTTGGGTACTGCACTTTCCCTATGTCAATACTATAATATATAACAAAACACGGGTATGTACATTTATAAGCACAAAGAATATTTACACTAAGGAGGGGTGTGGAGTATTAATCGATCCCGGTACACCCCTTACAACATCACTGTGTATTATACCTGTACTGTGACATGACTGTGTGTATTATCCCTGTACTGTGACATCACTGTATATCTTATCCCTGTACTGTGACATCACTGTGTGCATTAATCCTGTACTGTGACATCAATGTTCATTATCTCTGTACTGTGACATCACTGTGTGTATTATCCCTGTACTGTGACATCACTGTATTATCCCTGTACTGCGACATCACTGTGTGTATTATCTCTGTACTGTGACATCACTGTGTCCATTATCCCTGTAGTGTGACACCACTGCGTGTATTATCCCTGTACTGTGACAACACTGTGTGTATTATCCCTGTACTGTGACAGCACTGTGTGTATTATCCCTGTACTGTGACAGCACTGTGTGTATTATCTCTGTACTGTGACATCACTGTGTCCATCCTGTACTATGACATCACTATCATCTATAAATTGACACATTATCCCTCTACCGTGACATCACTATGTGCATTATTCCTGTACTGTGACATCACTGGGTGCATCATTCCTGTACTGTAATATTGCTATGTGAATTACTCCTGTACTGTGACATCACTATCGTCTATATATCGACACATTATCCCTATACTGTGACATCACTGTGTGCATTATCCCTGTACTGTGACATCAGTATGTATTATCCCTGTACTGTGCATTACTGTATATTATCCCTGTACTGTGACGACTGTGTGCATTATCTGTGTACTGTGACGTCACTGTGTGTATTATCCTGTACTGTGACATCACTGTGTCCATTATTCCTGTAGCGTGACATCACTGTGTGGATTATGCTTATATTATGACATCTGATCACTGGGGGGTAATGCCTATGCTATGGCATTACTGTGTAGATTATGCCTATGCTGACATTACTTTGTATATCATATAGATAGGGGATAACTCATTTCTTTGGGGGAATTACCCTTTAATAAAGGTCTTTTTACTAATGCTGATAATGTGACTGATGAATAAATCACCACCATGCCTCAAGCTTGGCTTGATCGTATCCCTTTTCCTCATGGGTGGAGCTGACATGATTTTGGCTCCGCCTCTTTACAGGCTCCTCAATTAGTAAGCAAACAATGTACAGCACAAGAAGCTCAAGATTCGCATCAAACCAGAATTTCTTTCCTCATGGGCGGTACTAACATACTTAGGACATCTCCCAATCCCTCAGCATTGTTTTCGCATATTTCTACTCCTCATGGGCGGTACTAACATACTTAGCACATCTCCGAATAGGCTAATAAAAATGGGGAAGCCCTCAGCACAGCTTAGCCTCATTTCTACTCCTCATGGGTGGTGCTAACATATTTGTAAAATCTTCAAATAGGTAGCAAACAAAAAATTGGAAACCGTCAGCAGCGTGTAGTCACATTTCTACTCCTCATGGGCGGTACTAACAAGATTTAGATTTCTCCTGTCTACAGGCATCACAGCTAATAATAAAGGAAACCCGTGGCCATCCTGCCCTTTTCTTTTAGATTTTGACTTTTTTTTTTTAAATTTGATTATCTCTTTAAACATTTTGGTGAATAATGGGTGTCCTTGAAGTCACGATACTCCTGTGTCATCTGGATCTGTCTGGGGTTCAGCTGTGGTTAGTATGCTTATTCTGCTTTTATAGCTTGTGATTATCTTTTTTTAAATAACCATTTACACACAAGGCCGGGATAATAGGATTTGTTTTTGGACACTACTCCGGCTCTATAATTTAAGGACACGTCAAGGAACAAAACGTGGGCAAGAAAAAGTAATTAAAACCTACAAATGGATCTGAAAGTTAAGGAAAGTTGGAAACAAAAACTCATCATATGGCAACGTCTACAAGAACATCTCAGCTGTATGAAAAAGGCCTCAAGCCCTTGAAATCTCAAACATCTGCCAAATGAAAAAAAAGTTCTGACTCCCCCACAGCCACCACTAGAGGGAGCTCAACATATACAGATGAAGATATTGAACTCCGTAACATCGCTGCGTTCAGTACACTCCCTCCAGTGATGATTAAAGGAAGTCAGAATGACTGGTGGGGATTCTTTACAGAAAAAGCATTTTTATCACATCCCAGACCAGTAACAAGTAAATAAGGGGCCCCGTCTGTGAAAATTACATTTTTCACATAATTTTATATTTTTTGGTGGTTTAGGGCTGCAAAATGACTGAGGACTGAACTTTTTAATAACATTAAATTTGATTGTCTAGAGTAACAATAGTGTTAACTTTAAACTCCCTGGTGGTCTAGAGGAGTGTTTACTTTTACATTTCCCTGGTGGTCTGGTGACTGAAATTGTTAGTTTCCTAGTTTTTACAGTAGTCTATTGTGGGGGTGCGCTTGGTGGACTACCTGTCTAAATAGAATGGATACATTGGCCCTGATTGGATACAGTGGTTTCCTCACTTAGGGACGGCGAAATTAATGTAGACGGTCACCAGCAAGAGTTTATGTTCAATTTACAAAGCCTCTTAAGACATAATAGCCTTGAAAAAAAAGGAGATAGTTGGTTTATAGTTAATTTATATCAACGAGGCAACACTTTGTAATGCGACAGTCTGATGGCAAACACCTCAGCAGCACTTCCTTCCCCACAGACACAATCTCTTTATCTTCATCTCTGTGTAGCACAGCAAACATCCACCATGCTGGTCACATCACCTTCTCACTGTCATCTCTCTTGGCAGCTAGCATAGTCTTATGCCAAACTCACTGACCAGTCTGATGGCAAACACCTCAGCAGCACTTCCTTCCCACAGATGGAATCTCTTTATCTTCATCTCTGTGTAGCACAGCAAACATCCACCATGCCAGTCACATCACCTTCTCATTGTCATCTCTCTTGGCAGCTAGCATACTCTTATGCCAAACTCACTGACCAGTCTGATGGCAAACACCTCAGCAGCACTTCCTTCCCACAGATGGAATCTCTTTATCTTCATCTCTGTGTAGCACAGCAAACATCCACCATGCCGGTCACATCACCTTCTCACTGTCATCTCTCTTGGCAGCTAGCATACTCTTATGCCAAACTCACTGACCAGTCTGATGGCAAACACCTCAGCAGCACTTCCTTCCCACAGACAGAATCTCTTTATCTTCATCTCTGTGTAGCACAGCAAACATCCACCATGCTGGTCACATCACCTTCTCACTGTCATCTCTCTTGGCAGCTAGCATACTCTTATGCCAAACTCACTGACCAGTCTGATGGCAAACACCTCAGCAGCACTTCCCTCCCACAGACAGAATCTCTTTATCTTCATCTCTGTGTAGCACAGCAAACATCCACCATGCTGGTCACATCACCTTCTCACTGTCATCTCTCTTGGCAGCTTGCATACTCTTATGCCAAACTCACTGACCAGACTGATGGCAAACACCTCAGCAGCACTTCCCTCCCACAGACAGAATCTCTTTATCTTCATCTCTGTGCAGCACAGCAAACATCCACCATGCCGGCCACATCACCTTCTCACTGTCATCTCTCTTGGCAGCTTGCATACTCTTATGCCAAACTCACTGACTTAACTTTTCCCAAACCCTCACACACACACACACACACACACACACACGCACCCTCGCACTTGTCTTCAGCTGTCTCTAATGGAGTAGTCCAGTGATAAACCTCTATGATCACCTCTGAAATACGGTATCTAATCTTTTCCCGACTCCACATTGCAATTGAGGCCCTGACTCAACATCTCACACAGCAGCTCAGTGTGTTACCTCTTTATGCTCAGAAACCATCGCTCCTGCTGCTCAGTGGCCCCCTACCTGGGCATCTCTACAGACAGCAGCAATCCTTCGCAGCACATGTGCGGCACCACACTGAATCTGACGCACGCAATATAGATATAACATAGCATGGTATGAAACACTGCGCTACATATAACAGCATATCATTACCGCCACACGACACTGGCACAATCCAGAGCAGTCCAATAGGTTGTGAAATGGTAAATTTACATTCCCTGGTGGTCTAGAGAAGTGAAATGGTTAAAGGATTTGCCCCTGGTTATTACCTTGATGACCTATCCTTAGGATAAGCCCATACAGACCCTTCAATTTTACATACCCTGGGGTCCAGTGTAGTGACTGGATAATTTTAAATCCCCTGGTTGCCTAGAGGTGAGAAATGGTATATTTGCCATTATGAGGTGGTGTAGAGTAATAACCTTTCATCTCTTGGTGTAGATTTGGCCGGATCCCAGGGTCTCATACTAGGAGCCCTCATGTAGTTTGGGGCCCTTAGCATCTGCCCTGGTGTTCTACAGGTAATGGCTGCAGCCAATCGCCGGGAACACGATTCCGGTCTGCAGTTCTATCAAAATCAAGTACAGAAAGAAGAGCCGCATCCAGCCAGGAATCTTTAATGTAGCCGGGCGCAGCGCCAGCGCCACATAAACCCCAAAGTGTTATGTGATTTACTGAGATTGCCTTAACCCCTGCAGCCAGTCAGCGGGAAACTGACTAAACACATACAGATGTAGCAGTGCTGAGACTGACATATAAACAAGAGCTCAGGCAGGTGTTGAAAGGTCACCGCTATCAGATACAGCAGAGCTGAATGTGTTAGGTGCAGAGAGGTGGGGGCTTGCCAGATTGTAAGGAGCCAAGATTGTCAGATGGAGCAGAGCTGAATATGTATAGTAGAGCTGAGTTTGTCAGATGGAGCAGCGCTGAATATATAGATATAGTAGAGCTGATTTTATCAGATGGAGCAGCGCTGAATATATAGATGTAGTAGAGCTGATTTTATCAGATGGAGCAGTGCTGAATATGTAGATGTAGTAGAGCTGATTTTATCAGATGGAGCAGTGCTGAATATATAGATGTAGTAGAGCTGAGTTTGTCAGATGGAGCAGTGCTGAATATATAGATGTAGTAAAGCTGAGTTTGTTAGGTGGAGCAGAGCTGAATATATAGATTTACTAGAACGGAGTTTGCCAGATGGATTAGAGCTGAATATATATCTGTAGTAGAGCTGAGTTTGCTAGATGGAGCAGAGCTGAATATGTATAGTAGAGCTGAGTTTGTCAGATGTAGCAGTGCTGAATATATAGATGTAACAGAGCTGAGTTTGTCATATGGAACATAGCTAAATATATATATGTAAAGTGCTGAGTTTGTCAGATGTAGCCGTGCTGAATATGTAGATGTAGTAGAGCTGACTTTGTCAGATGGAGCAGAGCTGAATATATAGATGTAGAAGAGCTGAGCTTGTCTGATGTAGCAGTGCTGAATATGTAGCTGTAGTAGAGCTGAGTTTGTCAGATGGAGTTGAGCTGAATATGTAGATGTAGTAGAGCTGAGTTTATCAGATGGAGCAGAGCTGAATATGTAGATGTAGTAGAGCCGAGTTTGTCAGATGGAGCAGAGCTGAATATGTAGATGTTCAGAGCTGAGTTTGTCAGATGGAGCAGAGCTGAATAAGTAGATGTAGTAGATCCGAGTTTGTCAGATGGAGCAGAGCTGAATATATAGATGTAGTAGAGCCGAGTTTGTCAGATTGAGCAGAGCTGAATATGTAGATGTTACAGAGCTGAGTTTATCAGATGGAGCAGACCTGAATGTATAGATGAAGCAGGGCTGAGTTTGTCAGTTGTAGCAGAGCTGAATATATAGATGTAACAGAGCTGATGGTTTGTTACAACTGTATGTAGGCGGTGATCTCCAATGTAATCCGCCAGGTACAGCGTGGCTGTGTTACTAGCGGTATATGCAGCACCGGCCCACGGACGGCGGCACATGGGACGTTTTCTTCTATTTGCGCAGTATGTAATGTCTCAGTGCGCGGTATAAGCAGTTCTGCTTCGCTGTAATTGGGGCAGATTCGTCCTCGTGTATTTATGTGACACAGATGGCGAGTAATGGAGCTGACGAGTGTGCAGAGTGTTGGCTGGGCGACGGCCCCTGAGGGGCACAACATGGAAATCACTGAGCTATATCTGCACAGTGCCCGGCCCCTGAGTCACTTCCTTCCCCCTCGAGTCACCGCCCACCCAGCCCGTGAGTCACCGCCCAGCCCGTGAGTCACCGCCCAGCCCCTGAGTCACCGCCCGTTCCCCCGAGTCACCGCCCGTTCCCCCGAGTCACCGCCCGGCCCCCCGAGCCACCGCCCAGCCCGTGTGTCACCGCCCAGCCCCCGAGTCACCAACCGGCTCCCGAGTCACCGCCCGGCCCCCCGAGTCACCGCCCGGCCCCCGAGTCACCGCCCGGTCCCCCGAGTCACCGCCCGGTCCCCCGAGTCACCAACCGGCTCCCGAGTCACCGCCCGGTCCCCCGAGTCACCGCCCAGCCCCCGAGGCACCGCCCGGCCCCCGAGTCACCAACCAGCTCCCGAGTCACTGCCCGGTCCCCTGAGTCACTAACAGGCTCCCGAGTCACCGCCCGGTCCCCCGAGTCACCAACCGGCTCCCGAGTCACCGCCTGGTCCCCCGAGTCACCGCCCGGCCCCCGAGTCACCGCCCGGCCCCCGTGTCACCGCCCGGCCCCCCCCCGAGTCACCAACCGGCTTCCGAGTTACCACCCGGCCCCCATCACTGCCCGGCCCCCCGAGTCACCGCCCGGCCCCCGTGTCACTGCCCGGCCCCCCGAGTCACCGCCCGGCCCCCCCCGAGTCACCAACCGGCCCCCATCACTGCCCGGCCCCCCGAGCCACCGCCCGGCCCCCGAGTCACTGCCCGGCCCCCGAGCCACCGCCCGGCCCCCGAGTCACTGCCTGGCCCCCCGAGTCACCACCAGGCCCCCATCACCACCCGGCCCCCCCGAGTCACTGCCCAGCCCCCCGAGTCACCAACCGGCTCCCGAGTCACCGCCCGGTCCCCCTATTCACCGCCCAGCCTCCGAGTCACCGCCCGGCCCCCAGAGTCACCAACCGGCTCCCGAGTCACCGCCCGGTCCCCCGAGTCACCAACCGGCTCCCGAGTCACCGCCCGGTCCCCCAAGTCACCGCCCGGCCCCCGAGTCACTGCCTGGCCCCCGAGTCACTGCCTGGCCCCCCGAGTCACCAACCGGCTCCCGAGTTACCACCCGTCCCCCCCCCCCGAGTCAATGCCCAGCCCCCCGAGTCACCGCCCGGTCCCCCTATTCACCGCCCAGCCTCCGAGTCACCGCCCGGCTCCCAGAGTCACCAACCGGCTCCCGAGTCACCAACCGGCTCCCGAGTCACCGCCCGGTCCCCCTATTCACCGCCCAGCCTCCGAGTCACTGCCCGGCCCCCAGAGTCACCGCCCGGTCCCCGAGGCACCGCCCGGCCCCCGAGTTACCACCTGGTCCCCGAGTCACTGCCCGACCCCTGCCCCTCCACACGTGCAGCTTGTTTCACCAGCCGTTCCTCTCAGACATTTCTACCTGCACTCTGGACACAGCTCTGCTCTGTGTTATCATCATTCTTCCTCCTTTTCTCTTCAGTCCACCTGTGCTCCTCACCCTTTTCTGGTTTTTCTGCGGCAGCAGCCTGGTTTGGAGGCTTTGGACCTATCAGATAGTCACCGTCACCCTGACTCTAGGGACATGCATGCCCCAGCGGTCCCCTCCTCCTCTCTGTGGCTCCTGCTGTCTATTCACCTCTGTGGCCCCTGTTGTCTCCATCTCTCTCTGTGGCCCCTGTCTCCTCCCCCGCTCTGTGGCTTCTGCTGTCTGTTCCCCCTCTCTGTGGCACATGCTGTCTCCTCTCCAACTCTGTGGCCCCTGCTGTCTTTTCCCCCTCTCTGTGGCCTCTGCAGTCTCCTTCCCCTCTCTGTGGCTCCTGCTGTCTCCTCCCCCTCTCTGTGGCCTCTGCAGTCTCCTTCCCCTCTCTGTGGCTCCTGCTGTCTCCTCCCCCTCTCTGTGGCCTCTGCAGTCTCCTTCCCCTCTCTGTGGCTCCTGCTGTCTCCTCCCCCTCTCTGTGGCCTCTGCAGTCTCCTTCCCCTCTCTGTGGCTCCTGCTGTCTCCTCCCCCTCTCTGTGGCCTCTGCAGTCTCCTTCCCCTCTGTGGTTCCTCCCACACTCCTCCCCCGCCCAGTCCTCCACGCAGCTCCCAGCCCTTTACATTGAGCAGTTGCTCAGTCCTCTGCACAGTTCACCTCCAAGGTCATAACCTGCGTCACCCCATCTCCTGAGACCCAGAGGCAAACAACCAGACTGGAGGGCGCTAGCTAATTAGATGAAGGGGCAGGGAGTTGCTTAGAGAACTAGGCAGGGGCTGCATAGAGGACCAGGCGAGGAGTTGTGTAGAGGACCAGGCCTGGAACTGTGCAGTGGACCAGGTGAGGAGTTGTGTAGAGGACCAGGCCCGGAACTGTGCAGTGGACCAGGTGAGGAGTTGTGTAGAGGACCAGGCCTGGAACTGTGCAGTGGACCAGGGGAGGAGTTGTGTAGTGGACCAGGTGAGGAGTTGTGTAGAGGACCAGGCCTGAAACTGCAGAGGACCAGGCGAGGAGTTGTGTAGAGGACCAGGCCTGGAACTGTGCAGTGGACCAGGTGAGGAGTTGTGTAGATGACCAGGCCTGGAACTGTGCAGTGGACCAGGTGAGGAGTTGTGTAGAGGACCAGGCTGGGAACTGTGCAGAGACATGTGAGGATCGGGATGTGGTTCATATGATTTTTGTAACACCTTCTCATCCCTAACACAAATCCATACGGATTGGACTCGGCCTGGGGATATGTGCGTATGAATTTGTATTTGCATCTCCATCTTGGCCCTAAAATGAAGTGTCAAAACTGGAGGTCAACATTTTGCTTCATTCAAGCTAATCAAGAAATTTGAATTCCTGTGAATTTGCGGCGGATCAATTTGCTCCTCTAGATAAGATGCAGATTTGCTTCATGATGGAACATTTTTACCAGATTTGGTCAGTGGGGTCCTGACCGGTCGGTGAGACATGAGATCCAATCTGGACTTTACACCAAGTTGCCCATCGTGCCGATTTCCACATTTGGCTGGGGACTTGTGTGTGGACCATGTTATCCTGTCTGCACATCTCTGCCGTCCTGGCCCCGTGCACGGTTGAACGATGGCATCTCCTGTAGGATATACTGTAGACCCCGGTAATTGCTCCAGATTAGGAGAGAGAAGCTATAAAAGCCAGTGTGCGGTGGCCTGGCGCCCAGCACGGGGACGTCGCCCTGTCTGGCAATTACTAATCTTAAGATATAATTGTGGTGGATATTCAGAACACTTTAAATGAAGAGTAGGAACAAAAGCCCATAAAATGGTGGAAAACGGCCCCCTGGTTGTTCCAAATGGGTCCGTAAAGCCATCAGATGGCCAAGTTCTCCAAAAAATATGACATAGTTGTCATGGGAGATTTCAACTATCCAGACATTTGTTGGGAATCTCTCTCAGGCAAAACTAACAGGTCAAGGAAATTCTTATCCTCTCTTGCTGACAACTTTATCTTCCAAAAGGTAAGGGAGAAAACAAGGGGAACTGCTACCTTGGATCTAATCCTTATAAACAGGGAGGAAATGGTTGAGGAGGTAAAAGTGGCTGGGACCCTAGGAGGTAGCGACCATGCTATTTTAGAATTTTGGATTACTAGAGGTGGAAGACCTGTGAAGACTCAGACGTCAAGGTTAGATTTCAGAAAGGCAGATTTTAAGGGATTCAGAAAGAGAATTGGAGGGATCCAATGGCTGGATATCCTTAAAGACAAAAATGTCCAGGAAGGATGGGAAATCTTGAAAAATGAAATTCTCAAAGCACAGTTGTTAACAATTCCGAAAAGAGGGAAGAATAGGAAGCATTTAAGGAAACCAGGATGGATGAACACAGAACTTAAGCACATGCTAAAAAGGAAGAAAAAAATGTTTATAAAATGGAAAGAGGGAGGCATATCTAAAGAAGAATATAATGCTGTCTGCAGAACCTGCAGGGCACAAATCAGATTAGCTAAAGCTGAAAATGAACTGAGGCTTGCAAGAGATGTCAAAAGCAATAATAAAGGATTTTGGGGATATGTCAAAAGTAAAAGAAAAGTCAAAGATGCTATAGGATTTTTACAGGATGAAAATGATGAAATGGTAAGACAGGATGTTGAGAAGGCTGAACTTTTAAATTCCTATTTTGCATCTGTTTTCTCTCAGAAAGGAAATGCAACATCAACTGTTATTCACTGTCCTATTAAGGGTATAGAAGAATCCAGGATATCTATAAACAGAAAGATAGTGAGGAAACACTTAGATAACCTAAATGAATTCAAGTCTCCAGGTCCAGATGAATTACACCCCAGAGTACTGAAGGAGATAGCAGAAGAAATTTTTGAACCCCTCTCCATAATCTTTGAAAATTCTTGGAGAACAGGAGAAGTGCCAGAAGACTGGAGAAGAGCAAATGTTGTTCCTATCTTCAAAAAGGGGAAGAAGGTGGACCCAGGCAACTATAGGCCGGTGAGTCTGACTTCTATACCAGGAAAGATCTTTGAACAAATTATTAAACAACATGTATGTCAATACCTGGATAAGAATGAAGTGATTAAACAGAGTCAGCATGGGTTTCTAACTAATAAGTCATGTCAGACTAACTTAATTTCCTTCTATGACGGTATCACTGATTGGGTGGATCAAGGAAATGCTGTAGATATAGTATATCTTGACTTCAGCAAAGCATTTGACAAAGTCTCTCATACAATCCTTATTGAAAAAATGACTAAGTATGGAATGGACAAGGCAACTGTTAGGTGGATTCATAACTGGCTTAGTGATCGGACCCAAAGAGTGGTCGTAAATGGCTGTACATCCAGTTGGAAGAATGTCTCAAGTTGGGTACCACAGGGCTCTGTCCTGGGCCCTGTATTGTTCAACATCTTTATCAACGATTTAGATGAAGGAATTGAGGGTAAACTGATTAAATTTGCTGATGACACAAAGCTAGGAGGGATAGCTAATACTAGAGAAGAGAGAGAGAGGATTCAAAAAGATTTAAATAAACTGGAGAAGTGGGCAGCAACTAACAGAATGGTTTTTAACAGGGAGAAATGCAAAGTACTACATCTGGGCAATAAAAATGAAAAAAGCATATATAGAATGGGAGGAATAGGGCTAAGTGACAGCACATGTGAAAAAGACTTGGGTATACTAATAGATCACAGACTGAATATGAGTCAACAGTGTGATGCAGCAGCAAAAAAGGCAAATGCAATTCTAGGATGTATTAACAGAAGCATACAGTCTAGATCACGTGAAGTCATTATTTCCCTCTACTCCTCTTTGGTCAGACCTCATCTGGAATATTGTGTCCAGTTTTGGGCACCACATTTTAAAAAAGACATCAACAAACTGGAGCAAGTTCAGAAAAGAGCGACCAGAATGGTGACCGGTCTGCAAACCCTGTCTTATGAGGAAAGGTTGCAGGATTTGGGAATGTTTAGTTTGCAAAAGAGAAGACTGAGAGGAGACTTAATAGCTGTCTACAAATATCTAAAGGGCTGTCACATTGTAGAAGGATCAACTTTATTCTCATTTGCACAAGGAAAGACTAGAAGCAATGGGATGAAACTGAATGGGAAGAGACACAGATTAGATATTAGAAAAAACTTTTTGACAGTTAGAGTGATCAATGAGTGGAACAGGCTGCCACGAGAAGTGGTGAGTTCTCCTTCAATGGAAGTCTTCAAACAGAGGCTGGACAGACATCTGACTGGGATGATTTAGCGAATCCTGCTTTGAGCAGGGGGTTGGACCAGATGGCCCAGGAGGTCCCTTCCAACTCTACGATTCTATGATTCTATGATTCTATTCTATGATTCTATGATTCCCAGGACGTTGGGAGTTGGCGGGATTATGCTGCCAGGCATTGGGGGGACTGGAGCTTGGGAGTTCTGATCTGATGTGTCCAGATTCACTGTGAACTGCCATATCCATCCCACTCACCGGCAGAGGAGCCCTGGGAGGTTTAGGGGCCCAACTACAAACTGGACTCATTTCAAAACCTAAAATTTGAGATCCAAGACAGAAGGACCACCATTCTTCCAATCTGGGGCAAGAGTGGGCGAAATATGGTGGGAGAGTCCGATGTTGGCATGGCTGATGGGCTCTCACCATGAATTGACCCTTATGGTGATTGCTCGTTGGGGTCTTCAGTCCTTAACCCCTTCACACTACATGATGTATATATCGGTCCTGGAGTATGGAGCAGGCTCAGGAGCTGTGTTATACCGCCAGCATCCGCTGCCAACAACAGTGATCAGAGCTCGCTCCGATCTCGGCCGTTCAACCCCTTAGGTACCACTCTCAATCAGTGACCACGGCATTTAAGTTGTGCCATCCTACCGGCATGTCCTTTCAAGCGTCCATCACTCCCACCACGACATGATTGTTGGGGGTCGATGGACTGCATGGCAAGTGGGGGCCTTGGTGAAAGTCCCCATCGCTGCCATCTTGGTCTTCACGTGGTTGGTCTTCATAGTTGAAATTTATTTAACTATATACCCAAGTATTACAATATATACTACCAGCAATCAAACGATCAGAGGTTCAAGTCCTCTATGGAGAAGAAAAAATTAAGTGAAAATTAAAAAAAAAAAGTTTTAAGAACATGACAAAAAAAGAAATATTAATCATCCCTATTTCACCCAGTTACTAATTACTTAAAAAAGCATATTAATTAAAAAGCGCATCTTCATTGTCACCTCAGTTCCAAGTTCCAAGTAAATCCAGACTTCAGACCAGTCTATAGAATAAATTCGGACCCCAGAACATATACAAAGCCCCATCAAGGCCCCAACTACATACGTAGACCAGATTATTCCCCCAAAATAAATTCAGACTGCAGACCAGAAGTCAAAAATTCAGACCCCGTTATAAATGTATACCCAAAACAAAAGCCCCAAATAAATAAACATACAGACAAGACCCAAAAACCAGTAAGACCCCATACAATAATCCAGAAAAAATACAGACGCAAGACACCAATACAGATACAAACCAGACTCCGAAAAAATACTCGCCCTTAAAATAAGTACAGATCCCATAGAAAACCCTAAAATAAAGACTGTCCGAAAAGTGCGGACCCCATCGGAGACACGGGTGCAACCCCAGCCCCCCAGGAAGATATTCACTGCATGGAAAGTATGGCGTCCAGATGGCTCCTCGCACTCCCTGCCGGGATAACGTTACGACCGCTCCGACACGTCGTCTTCATGTTTTCTGCGCCTCTTGTTGATGTATGGATGGATTTCCGCGACTCGCACCCTCTATATACAGCTCTCTCCGGTTTCTCCTCTGGTGTACGGCAATGTTTGGGGGGTGGGGGGGGATCAGGTTCGCTACCCTCATTATAGGCGTCGTGTGTCCGCAGCGGAAATTAAAGGAGGATTTAGAAGGATGTGGACGGGAATCAATTTGGCCAGGAAACAATTTTGGGATATTCGAGCTCTGGGTGGTCCATAAAAATCGTACAATTATAATGTCAACTGGCCGGAGGAGCCTATAATGAGGTGCTCGGGTGAGCGGCCCTCCAGTCTCTAAGCGTCATAGTAACAGCTTTCTATGGACTGAAGTACAAAAACTGAGCAAAAGAAAAAAAAAACATAATAAAAAAATGCAAAATGGAAATGTAGTTCTTGGAACTTCAGAAGGAGGACAGGATCCCCCGAGATGGTGCCACATAGTAACTGTCAGCGTATGCTGCCCAACAAAGGACCTAAAAATGTAACCGCCCCCAAATGTCCAGCACTTCATCACTTACCACTAATATATACCACTTTATATAAATAAAGATTATTATTGTAATATCTATTTCTCAGAATCTTCTAGACCTTATGTGAGCTTCTCATAATAAGTGTTTTGGGGCTTTTTCTCCTTATCTCTATTTCTGAGCTGTGACGTCCTCGTACTATTCCAATTGACCACTATCTAACTGCTGCGTTCCCTGCAGCAGCTTTTATACTGGCTATGACAGACCCTTCTGATTGGCTGTGCTACCATGTGATGTGAGAGCCGCATGTCATTTGTCGAAACTGTCCCCCAGGTCCTGTGTTCCTTCTCTGACTCATGCAATGTTCTGCAATGTGCTGGATTCAGAGAATATCCTAAAAATTCCACTTCCGATCGTTTTCTTCTTCTCCCTAGAGGTAATTAGCATATACAAATTTGACACAAATGTATCTATAAATTCCACCATAGAGCGCTTATATATAATATATACAGCTGTAATGGGAGTCCGGTTGATTAACCCCTTAACTGACACGCCTGTTAGAGACTGTAGCATGTAAGTGGTAAAGCAGAGCGTTTCCTCTGTCGCCTCATCTCCCTTGGGTGCTGATGTATTTACATGGTAGATTAACTAACAGAAGCAAAAAAAAAAAAAAGGTGGAATGAATAAAGAAACAATGAAAAGTGATTCAAAACTGGCAGTAATGGCAAGAGTTAAAAAGATAAAAATATAAATAAATTATGTTCCATGTGAAAAAGTATTGGATTTAAATAATAAAAAAAAAATAAAATAATAAACTAGAAATTTCCCCGATTATACGGATACGAGGAAAATGTTATCATAATACAGCGAACTGCAAAAACAAACTCCCCCCCCAAAAAAAACAAAACAAAAATGCTGCCGAATAGTTGTTCTTTTCAGTCTCCTTCCAAAGGAAACATTTGTAATTACATTCTATGTCCCTAAAATAACATCATAAAAAATACAACTCGTCCTCTGAGCACGGCCAACATTAATGAAGAGAAATGAAATGATGGAGGAGATGGTGAAAAAGAAAGAAAACATGCATAAGGGCGAGAAGTGGCAGAAAGTCCAATCATCCTGGAGCTGCTTATGCAGAGGGCAACAGTGAAGATGATCTTTGCCATCGGCGGCTGTGCTCTGCATAGGCAGCAACATAAATTCACTATTTTTTTTTTAGTAAAATGAAGTGAGATTTGTCATCCCCAGAGAACAGCAGCCGTTGACAAACTCTTCTCCATTGCTGTGATCTGAATAGAAGGGTACGCAGATGACGGAACAAAAGCACGTAATGATTAAAGACATTTCTTCCTCAATCAATACTGTCTTCATTCATTACTAAGATCGGCTTTAGTGCTTTTACGTTTGTACACTTTTCTAACCGTAACAAGTTAGGATTAGAGATTTGTTTAGGGTTAGGTGCAAAGTTAGACTTACAGCTAGGGTTCATTTTAGGACTAGGGATTGGGATAGGCTCAATGTTAGTTTTAGGGCTAGGGATTGGCTTAAGGTTGGTGCTAGAGTTACCTTTAGGAAGTGGGTTAGGATTAGGGTTGGGCTAGAGTTAGTTTTTGGAATTTGATTAGGTTTAAGGTTAGCGTTAGTTGAAGGCTAGGGATAGGGTTAGATTTAGGGCTAAGGATGGGGTTAGGTTTAGAGCTAGAGTTAGGATTAAGGTTGGGGTTAGTCAAAGGGATAGGTTAGGTTTATGGTTAGGGTTAGAAATTGGGTTAGGATAAGTAATTGGATTATAGTTAAGGCTATAGTTAGGGATAGAGTTAGGTTTACAGCTTTTGTTAGGGATATGGATGGGGATAGGTTTACAGTTAGGGTTAGGTTTAAGGTTGGGGTCAGGGTTAGGCTAAGTGATTGGGTCAGGTTTGTGGTTAGGGTTAGTCTTGGGGTTAGAAATTGGGTTAGGGTGAGTAATTGGATTAAAGTTAGGGCTAGAGTTAGAGATAGGGTTAGTTTTATAGTTAGTGTTGGGTTTAGGGTTGGGGTCAGGGTTAGTCTAAGGGATTAGGTTAGGTTTATGGTTAGAGTTAGTCTTAGGGTTAGAAATTGGGTTAGGGTAAGTAATTGGATTAGAGTTAGGGTGAGAGTCAGGGATAGTGTTAGGTGTACAGCTAGGGTAAGATTTAGGGTAGCGGTGAGGGTTACCTAAGGGATTGGGTTAAGTTCGTGGTCAGGGTTAGTCTTAGAGATAGAAATTCAGTTAGGGTAAGTAATTGGATTAGATTCGGGCTAGAGTTAGGTGTTATGATTGGGTCACCGAGGAGGAAAACAAGACCAAGCTAAGTCACAGAAAACCAGAGAGGTTGGTAACTACGCGGATTGCAGACCCCTGATCCTAACCACACAACAGCAGCCGTGGAGCATACCTACGATGATTCTAGACGCCTTGTCACAGCCGGAGGACTAAATAAGCCTAAAGCAAGAAAAGGGGAAAACTAACTGCCCCAGAGCAGACCCCAAAGGAATAGACAGCCCCCACACATGTACTGATGGTGAGACAAGATGAAAACATGAACACAGGTAGGAAAATAGGCTGAGCAAACGATGGGGCCCACACTAGAAAGGACAGGAAAGGAAAGATACTGTCTGTAATCACGCCAAAAAACCCTGCAAAAATGTCCAGCACTTCTGATAGCAAAAAAACCCTGAAGTCACTAGACTTCTCCCACTATATCAACACTCTGGCATATTCTGAGAACAGAGCAAAAAGAGGCCAATCTAATAAGGGACAAAAAGCAAACTAGCAAATACAGTGACATAAGAGGCGAAATTCAGCACAGCCCCAGCCCCACACAAAAAAAGAATAAACAAAACCAAATCAAATGTGAACATTAACAGAGACAACTTAGCTTGAGAAGGCAGGAACTGAGCTGGAAACTAAGACCTCAGGAGGCAGGAAAAAATCACCAGCATGGGAATAGGGAGTCAGCTGTCTTAAATCCAGTCTGAGACTCCAGCTGTCCAATCCTCATCCTCATTATCAGGTGGCAGGTCTCTATTAATTAGATCAGTTTCATTACCTCCTGCCACCACCAGAGGGAGCCCGGAAAGAGAACTCACAACTCCTCTGTCAGCACAACCAGCTCCCTCACCAGAAACCAGAGGCAGACCAAAAAATGAGTTCACAACAGTTAGGGTTAGGTTAACAGCTAGGGTTACAGTTTGGGTTAGGATTAGGGTTGTGGTGAGGGTTAATCTAAGCGATTGAGTTAGGTTCGTGGTTAGGGTTAGTCTTAGGGTTAGAAATTGGGTTAGGGTAAGTAATTGGACTACAGTTAGGCCTAGAATTAGGGATAGGGTTAGGTGTACAGCTAGGGTAAGGTTTAGGGTAGTGGTGAGGGTTACCTAAGGGATTGGGTTAGTCTTAGAGATAGAAATTGATTTAGGGTAAGTAATTGGATTAGAGTTTGGGCTAGAGTTAGGGTTAGTTTAACAGCTAGGGATAGGGCTAGGTTTACAGCTAGGGTTAGGGCTAGGGCTAGGTTTACAGCTAGGGTTAGGGATAAGGTAAGGTTTACAGCTAGGGATAGGGTTAGGTTTACAGCTAGGGATAGGGTTAGGTTTACAGCTAGGGTTAGGGACAGGGCTAGGTTTACAGCTTGGGTTAGGGATAGGGCTAGGTTTACAGCTAGGGATAGGGATAGGTTTACAGCTATGGTTAGGGATAGGGTTAGGTTTACAGCTAGGGTTAGGGATAGGGCTAGGTTTACAGCTAGGGTTAGGGATAGGGCTAGGTTTACAGCTAGGGTTAGGGATAAGGTTAGGTTTACAGCTAGGGATAGGGTTAGGTTTACAGCTAGGGTTAGGGATAGGGCTAGGTTTACAGCTAGGGTTAGGGATAGGGCTAGGTTTACAGCGTGGGTTAAGGATAGGGCTAGGTTTACAGCTAGGGTTAGGGATAGGGCTAGGTTTACAGCTTGGGTTAAGGATAGGGCTAGGTTTACAGCTATGGTTAGGGATAGGGCTAGGTTTACAGCTAGGGTTAGGTTTACAGCTAGGGTTAGGGATAGGGTTAGGTTTACAGCTAGGGTTAAGTTTAGGGTTGAGGTCAGGGTTAGTCTAAGGGATTGGATTAGGTTTATGGTTAGGGTTAGTCTTAGGGTTAGAAATTGTGCTCTGGTAAGTCATCAGGTTAGCGTGAGGGCTAGAGTGAGGGATAGGCTCGTAAAATTATTACATAAAAAATCTAATACAGTTAAAAATAACAGCTATTATTCATGAAATCTTAGCAAAAAGCAGAAAAAATGAAGTAAAAGGACAAAATATAATTTGATAAGCATTTTCTTAAAATACAGTTCATGTGTTTGGGGGACCAGGGTTCAATCCTGACTGGCGGAAGGGACTCAGGTTCACGGGTTAGATGGAAGCAAATGTTCTGTCTTGCCCGGGCTACGGTAGCGCCGGGGAGAGAGAGCAGCGACCGGTTCTGTCACCACTTTTCTCAAAAATATATATTCTACTCACTTCCACCACAACATTCCTGGCCGCCATCATTTATCAAACATCTGAACTGATTGCTATGATTTTCAGGATATCTCTAGAAAGAAATCTTCTAGGTAAATATTTCTCAGATGTCATGAATGCGGCACTTGGATAAATTTGGCGCAAATAACAACAAAATGGCTGCAAAAGTTCCCTGTGGATAAATGAACCCGGTCACTGCTGAAATCTCCATCTCTTGTGTCACCTGAGGCTCAGATTGCAGCTCCCTGTGATTAATGTGTCAGGACTTTTCCTTTTTTTTCTAACGTTTGGATTTTATAGTAAAAAGTTTATTAATAAATGCGTCAAATGAAATGGTGCAATGTTTTTTCTTTTATACCTTTTTCGCTCAGCCACTTTCCCCTAGCAATGATGGCAGCCACAGGCCAGAGGAGACTGCAGTCAGCATCAGCCCCAGAGGCCACACCAGCTGTGAGGCGGGCAGACCCCGCGGAGCGCACAGACCCCAGCTGGATGGCAGTGTAGCGCTGCGCATGGGGTTACAGCTTCCCTCTGTCACTACTGCGATCTGAGAGGAGCCATCATGTCAAAGGTGATCACAGGTCCGGGCAGATGTGCGGCGACCACATTATGGCTCCTGTCACATCACAACAATTGTCCTTTCAGCCCTGTATCTAATCCTCTCCTGTGTGATACTGACTGCTGAGCTGTGTATCTAATCCTTTCCTGTGTGATACTGACTTCTGAGCCTTGTATCTAATCCTTTCATGTGTGATACTGACTGCTGAACCGTGTATCTAATCCTATCCTGTGTGATACTGACTGCTGAGCTGTGTATCTAATCCTATTCTGTGTGATACTGACTGCTGAGCTGTGTATATAATCCTATCCTGTGTGATACTGATTGCTGAGCCGTGTATCTAATCCTATCCTGTGTGATACTGACTGCTGAGCTGTGTATCTAATCCTATTCTGTGTGATACTGACTGCTGAGCTGTGTATATAATCCTATCCTGTGTGATACTGACTGCTGAGCCTTGTATCTAATCCTTTCCTGTGTGATACTGCCTGCTGAGCCGTGTATCTAATCCTATCCTGTGTGATACTGACTGCTGAGCTGTGTATCTAATCCTCTCCTGTGTGTTACTGTCTGCTGAGCCGTGTATCTAATCCTCTCCTGTGTGATACTGATTGCTGAGCCGTGTATCTAATCCTCTCCTGTGTGATACTGATTGCTGAGCCGTGTATCTAATCCTCTCCTGTGTTATACTGACTGCTGAGCCGTGTATCTAACCCTATCCTGTGTGATACTGACTGCTGAGCCGTGTATCTAATCCTGTCCTGTGTGATACTGACTGCTGAGCCGTGTATCTAATCCTATCGTGTGATACTGCCTGCTGAGCCGTGTATCTAATCCTATTCTGTGTGATACTGACTGCTGAGCTGTGTATCTAATCCTATCTGTATCTAATCCTTTCCTGTGTGATACTGACTGCTGAGCTGTGTATCTAATCCTCTCCTGTGTGATACTGACTGCTGAGCTGTGTATCTAATCCTCTCCTGTGTGATACTGACTGCTGAGCTGTGTATCTAATCCTCTCCTGTGTGTTACTGTCTGCTGAGCCGTGTATCTAATCCTCTCCTGTGTGATACTGATTGCTGAGCCGTGTATCTAATCCTCTCCTGTGTTCTACTGACTGCTGAGTCGTGTATCTAATCCTATCCTGTGTGATACTGACAGCTGAGCCGTGTATCTAATCCTATCCTGTGTGATAATGATTGCTGAGCCGTGTATCTAATCCTCTCCTGTGTGATACTGTCTGCTGAGCCGTGTATCTAATCCTCTCCTGTGTGATACTGACTGCTGAGCCGTGTATCTAATCCTATCCTGTGTGATACTGATTGCTGAGCCGTGTATCTAATCCTATCCTGTGTGATACTGTCTGCTGAGCCGTGTATCTAATCCTCTCCTGTGTGATACTGATTGCTGAGCCGTGTATCTAATCCTATCCTGTGTGATACAGTCTGCTGAGCCGTGTATCTAATCCTATGCTGTGTTATACTGACTGCTGAGCCATGTATCTAATCCTATGCTGTGTTATACTGTCTGCTGAGCCATGTATCTAAACCTATCCTGTGTGATACTGACAGCTGAGCCGTGTATCTAATCCTATCCTGTGTGATACTGATTGCTGAGCCGTGTATCTAATCCTCTCCTGTGTGATACTGACTGCTGAGCCGTGTATCTAATCCTATCCTGTGTGATACTGACTGCTGAGCCGTGTATCTAATCCTATCCTGTGTTATACTGACTGCTGAGCCTTGTATCTAATCCTTTCCTGTGTGATACTGACTGCTGAGCTGTGTATCTAATCCTGTCCTGTGTGATACTGTCTGCTGAGCCATGTGTCTAATCCTATCCTGTGTGATACTGTGTGCTGAGCCGTGTATCTAATCCTATCCTGTGTTATACTGACTGCTGAGCCTTGTATCTAATCCTTTCCTGTGTGATACTGACTGCTGAGCTGTGTATCTAATCCTTTCCTGTGTGATACTGCCTGCTGAGCCGTGTATCTAATCCTATTCTGTGTGATACTGACTGCTGAGCTGTGTATCTAATCCTATCCTGTGTGATACTGACTGCTGAGCCTTGTATCTAATCCTTTCCTGTGTGATACTGACTGCTGAGCCGTGTATCTAATCCTATCCTGTGTGTTACTGTCTGCTGAGCCGTGTATCTAATCCTCTCCTGTGTGATACTGATTGCTGAGCCGTGTATCTAATCCTCTCCTGTGTGATACTGATTGCTGAGCCGTGTATCTAATCCTCTCCTGTGTTATACTGACTGCTGAGACGTGTATCTAACCCTATCCTGTGTGATACTGACTGCTGAGCCGTGTACCTAATCCTGTCCTGTGTGATACTGACTGCTGAGCCGTGTATCTAATCCTATCGTGTGATACTGCCTGCTGAGCCGTGTATCTAATCCTATTCTGTGTGATACTGACTGCTGAGCTGTGTATCTAATCCTATCTGTATCTAATCCTTTCCTGTGTGATACTGACTGCGGAGCTGTGTATCTAATCCTCTCCTGTGTGATACTGACTGCTGAGCTGTGTATCTAATCCTCTCCTGTGTGATACTGACTGCTGAGCTGTGTATCTAATCCTCTCCTGTGTGTTACTGTCTGCTGAGCCGTGTATCTAATCCTCTCCTGTTTTATACTGACTGCTGAGTCGTGTATCTAATCCTATCCTGTGTGATACTGACAGCTGAGCCGTGTATCTAATCCTATCCTGTGTGATACTGATTGCTGAGCCGTGTATCTAATCCTCTCCTGTGTGATACTGTCTGCTGAGCCGTGAATCTAATCCTCTCCTGTGTGATACTGACTGCTGAGCCGTGTATCTAATCCTATCCTGTGTGATACTGATTGCTGAGCCGTGTATCTAATCCTATCCTGTGTGATACTGACAGCTGAGCCGTGTATCTAATCCTATCCTGTGTGATACTGATTGCTGAGCCGTGTATCTAATCCTCTCCTGTGTGATACTGCCTGCTGAGCCGTGTATGTAATCCTATCCTGTGTGATACTGATTACTGAGCCGTGTATCTAATCCTCTCCTGTGTGATACTGTCTGCTGAGCCGTGTATCTAATCCTCTCCTGTGTGATACTGATTGCTGAGCCGTGTATCTAATCCTATCCTGTGTGATACAGTCCGCTGAGCCGTGTATCTAATCCTATGCTGTGTTATACTGACTGCTGAGCCATGTATCTAATCCTATGCTGTGTTATACTGTCTGCTGAGCCATGTATCTAAACCTATCCTGTGTGATACTGACAGCTGAGCCGTGTATCTAATCCTATCCTGTGTGATACTGATTGCTGAGCTGTGTATCTAATCCTCTCCTGTGTGATACTGACTTTTGATCCGTGTATCTAATCCTATCCTGTGTGATACTGACAGCTGAGCCGTGTATCTAATCCTAACCTGTGTGATACTGACTGCTGAGCCGTGTATCTAATCCTCTCCTGTGTGATACTGACTGCTGAGCCGTGTATCTAATCCTCTCCTGTGTGATACTGACTGCTGAGCCGTGTATCTAATCCTCTCCTGTGTGATACTGATTGCTGAGCCGTGTATCTAATCCTATCCTGTGTGATACTGACAGCTGAGCCGTGTATCTAATCCTATCCTGTGTGATACTGATTGCTGAGCCGTGTATCTATTCCTCTCCTGTGTGATACTGACTGCTGAGCCGTGTATCTAATCCTATCCTGTGTGATACTGTCTGCTGAGCCATGTATCTAATCCTATGCTGTGTTATACTGACTACTGAGCCATGTATCTAATCCTATCCTGTGTGATACTGACAGCTGAGCCGTGTATCTAATCCTATCCTGTGTGATACTGACTGCTGAGCCGTGTATCTAATCCTCTCCTGTGTGATACTGACTGCTGAGCCGTGTATCTAATCCTCTCCTGTGTGATACTGACGGCTGAGCCGTGTATCTAATCCTCTCCTGTGTGATACTGATTGCTGAGCCGTGTATCTAATCCTATCCTGTGTGATACTGACAGCTGAGCCGTGTATCTAATCCTATCCTGTGTGATACTGATTGCTGAGCCGTGTATCTAATCCTATCCTGTGTGATACTGACAGCTGAGCCGTGTATCTAATCCTATCCTGTGTGATACTGATTGCTGAGCCGTGTATCTAATCCTCTCCTGTGTGATACTGACTGCTGAGCCGTGTATCTAATTCTATCCTGTGTGATACTGTCTGCTGAGCCGTGTATCTAATCCTATCCTGTGTGATACTGTCTGCTGAGCCGTGTATCTAATCCTATGCTGTGTTATACTGACTGCTGAGCCATGTATCTAATCCTATCCTGTGTGATACTGACTGCTGAGCCGTGTATCTAATCCTATCCTGTGTGATACTGACTGCTGAACTGTGTATCTAATCCTCTCCTGTGTGATACTGACTGCTGAGCCGTGTATCTAATCCTCTCCTGTGTGATACTGACTGCTGAGCCGTGTATCTAATCCTCTCCTGTGTGAAACTGATTGCTGAGCCGTGTATCTAATCCTATCCTGTGTGATACTGACAGCTGAGCCGTGTATCTAATCCTATTCTTTGTGATACTGATTGCTGAGCCGTGTATCTAATCCTATCCTGTGTGATACTGACAGCTGAGCCGTGTATCTAATCCTATCCTGTGTGATACTGATTGCTGAGCCGTGTATCTATTCCTCTCCTGTGTGATACTGACTGCTGAGCCGTGTATCTAATCCTATCCTGTGTGATACTGTCTGCTGAGCCGTGTATCTAATCCTATGCTGTGTTATACTGACTACTGAGCCATGTATCTAATCCTATCCTGTGTGATACTGACAGCTGAGCCGTGTATCTAATCTTATCCTGTGTGATACTGACTGCTGAGCCGTGTATCTAATCCTCTCCTGTGTGATACTGACTGCTGAGCCGTGTATCTAATCCTCTCCTGTGTGATACTGACGGCTGAGCCGTGTATCTAATCCTCTCCTGTGTGATACTGATTGCTGAGCCGTGTATCTAATCCTCTCCTGTGTGATACTGACAGCTGAGCCGTGTATCTAATCCTATCCTGTGTGATACTGATTGCTGAGCCGTGTATCTAATCCTCTCCTGTGTGATACTGACTGCTGAGCCGTGTATCTAATCCTATCCTGTGTGATACTGACTGCTGAACTATGTATCTAATCCTCTCCTGTGTGATACTGACTGCTGAGCCGTGTATCTAATCCTCTCCTGTGTGATACTGACTGCTGAGCTGTGTATCTAATCCTCTCCTGTGTGAAACTGATTGCTGAGCCGTGTATCTAATCCTATCCTGTGTGATACTGACAGCTGAGCCGTGTATCTAATCCTATTCTTTGTGATACTGATTGCTGAGCCGTGTATCTAATCCTATCCTGTGTGATACTGACAGCTGAGCCGTGTATCTAATCCTATCCTGTGTGATACTGATTGCTGAGCCGTGTATCTAATCCTCTCCTGTGTGATACTGACTGCTGAGCCGTGTATCTAATCCTATCCTGTGTGATACTGACTGCTGAGCCGTGTATCTAATCCTCTCCTGTGTGATACTGACTGCTGAGCCGTGTATCTAATCCTCTCCTGTGTGATACTGACGGCTGAGCCGTGTATCTAATCCTCTCCTGTGTGATACTCATTGCTGAGCCGTGTATCTAATCCTATCCTGTGTGATACTGACAGCTGAGCCGTGTATCTAATCCTATCCTGTGTGATACTGATTGCTGAGCCGTGTATCTAATCCTCTCCTGTGTGATACTGACTGCTGAGCCGTTTATCTAATTTTATCCTGTGTGATACTGTCTGCTGAGCCGTGTATCTAATCCTATCCTGTGTGATACTGTCTGCTGAGCCGTGTATCTAATCCTATGCTGTGTTATACTGACTGCTGAGCCATGTATCTAATCCTATCCTGTGTGATACTGACTGCTGAGCCGTGTATCTAATCCTATCCTGTGTGATACTGACTGCTGAACTATGTATCTAATCCTCTCCTGTGTGATACTGACTGCTGAGCCGTGTATCTAATCCTCTCCTGTGTGATACTGACTGCTGAGCCGTGTATCTAATCCTCTCCTGTGTGAAACTGATTGCTGAGCCGTGTATCTAATCCTATCCTGTGTGATACTGACAGCTGAGCCGTGTATCTAATCCTATTCTTTGTGATACTGATTGCTGAGCCGTGTATCTAATCCTATCCTGTGTGATACTGACAGCTGAGCCGTGTATCTAATCCTATCCTGTGTGATACTGATTGCTGAGCCGTGTATCTAATCCTCTCCTGTGTGATACTGACTGCTGAGCCGTGTATCTAATCTTATCCTGTGTGATACTGTCTGCTGAGCCGTGTATCTAATCCTATGCTGTGTTATACTGACTGCTGAGCCGTGTATCTAATCCTGTCCTGTGTGATACTGTCTGCTGAGCCGTGTATCTAATCCTATCCTGTGTGATACTGACTGCTGAGCCGTGTATCTAATCCTATGCTGTATTATACTGACTGCTGAGCCGTGTATCTAATCCTCTCCTGTGTGATACTGACTGCTGAGCCGTGTATCTAATCCTATCCTGTGTGATACTGACAGCTGAGCCGTGTATCTAATCCTAACCTGTGTGATACTGACTGCTGAGCCGTGTATCTAATCCTCTCCTGTGTGATACTGACTGCTGAGCCGTGTATCTAATCCTCTCCTGTGTGATACTGACTGCTGAGCCGTGTATCTAATCCTCTCCTGTGTGATACTGATTGCTGAGCCGTGTATCTAATCCTATCCTGTGTGATACTGACAGCTGAGCCGTGTATCTAATCCTATCCTGTGTGATACTGATTGCTGAGCCGTGTATCTATTCCTCTCCTGTGTGATACTGACTGCTGAGCCGTGTATCTAATCCTATCCTGTGTGATACTGTCTGCTGAGCCGTGTATCTAATCCTATGCTGTGTTATACTGACTACTGAGCCATGTATCTAATCCTATCCTGTGTGATACTGACAGCTGAGCCGTGTATCTAATCCTATCCTGTGTGATACTGACTGCTGAGCCGTGTATCTAATCCTCTCCTGTGTGATACTGACTGCTGAGCCGTGTATCTAATCCTCTCCTGTGTGATACTGACGGCTGAGCCGTGTATCTAATCCTCTCCTGTGTGATACTGATTGCTGAGCCGTGTATCTAATCCTATCCTGTGTGATACTGACAGCTGAGCCGTGTATCTAATCCTATCCTGTGTGATACTGATTGCTGAGCCGTGTATCTAATCCTATCCTGTGTGATACTGACAGCTGAGCCGTGTATCTAATCCTATCCTGTGTGATACTGATTGCTGAGCCGTGTATCTAATCCTCTCCTGTGTGATACTGACTGCTGAGCCGTGTATCTAATTCTATCCTGTGTGATACTGTCTGCTGAGCCGTGTATCTAATCCTATCCTGTGTGATACTGTCTGCTGAGCCGTGTATCTAATCCTATGCTGTGTTATACTGACTGCTGAGCCATGTATCTAATCCTATCCTGTGTGATACTGACTGCTGAGCCGTGTAACTAATCCTATCCTGTGTGATACTGATTGCTGAACTGTGTATCTAATCCTCTCCTGTGTGATACTGACTGCTGAGCCGTGTATCTAATCCTCTCCTGTGTGATACTGACTGCTGAGCCGTGTATCTAATCCTCTCCTGTGTGAAACTGATTGCTGAGCCGTGTATCTAATCCTATCCTGTGTGATACTGACAGCTGAGCCGTGTATCTAATCCTATTCTTTGTGATACTGATTGCTGAGCCGTGTATCTAATCCTATCCTGTGTGATACTGACAGCTGAGCCGTGTATCTAATCCTATCCTGTGTGATACTGATTGCTGAGCCGTGTATCTATTCCTCTCCTGTGTGATACTGACTGCTGAGCCGTGTATCTAATCCTATCCTGTGTGATACTGTCTGCTGAGCCGTGAATCTAATCCTATGCTTTGTTATACTGACTACTGAGCCATGTATCTAATCCTATCCTGTGTGATACTGACAGCTGAGCCGTGTATCTAATCCTATCCTGTGTGATACTGACTGCTGAGCCGTGTATCTAATCCTCTCCTGTGTGATACTGACTGCTGAGCCGTGTATCTAATCCTCTCCTGTGTGATACTGACGGCTGAGCCGTGTATCTAATCCTCTCCTGTGTGATACTGATTGCTGAGCCGTGTATCTAATCCTATCCTGTGTGATACTGACAGCTGAGCCGTGTATCTAATCCTATCCTGTGTGATACTGATTGCTGAGCCGTGTATCTAATCCTATCCTGTGTGATACTGACAGCTGAGCCGTGTATCTAATCCTATCCTGTGTGATACTGATTGCTGAGCCGTGTATCTAATCCTCTCCTGTGTGATACTGACTGCTGAGCCGTGTATCTAATTCTATCCTGTGTGATACTGTCTGCTGAGCCGTGTATCTAATCCTATCCTGTGTGATACTGTCTGCTGAGCCGTGTATCTAATCCTATGCTGTGTTATACTGACTGCTGAGCCATGTATCTAATCCTATCCTGTGTGATACTGACTGCTGAGCCGTGTATCTAATCCTATCCTGTGTGATACTGACTGCTGAACTGTGTATCTAATCCTCTCCTGTGTGATACTGACTGCTGAGCCGTGTATCTAATCCTCTCCTGTGTGATACTGACTGCTGAGCCGTGTATCTAATCCTCTCCTGTGTGAAACTGATTGCTGAGCCGTGTATCTAATCCTATCCTGTGTGATACTGACAGCTGAGCCGTGTATCTAATCCTATTCTTTGTGATACTGATTGCTGAGCCGTGTATCTAATCCTATCCTGTGTGATACTGACAGCTGAGCCGTGTATCTAATCCTATCCTGTGTGATACTGATTGCTGAGCCGTGTATCTAATCCTCTCCTGTGTGATACTGACTGCTGAGCCATGTATCTAATCTTTTCCTGTGTGATACTGTCTGCTGAGCCGTGTATCTAATCATATGCTGTGTTATACTGACTGCTGAGCCGTGTATCTAATCCTGTCCTGTGTGATACTGTCTGCTGAGCCGTGTATCTAATCCTATACTGTGTGATACTGACTGCTGAGCCGTGTATCTAATCCTATGCTGTATTATACTGACTGCTGAGCCGTGTATCTAATCCTATCCTGTCTGATACTGACTGCTGAGCCGTGTATCTAATCCTATCCTGTGTGATACTGATTGCTGAGCCGTGTATCTAATCCTTTCCTGTGTGATACTGCCTGCTGAGCCGTGTATCTAATCCTATTCTGTGTGATACTGACTGCTGAGCTGTGTATCTAATCCTATCCTGTGTGATACTGACTGCTGAGCCTTGTATCTAATCCTTTCCTGTGTGATACTGACTCCTGAGCCGTGTATCTAATCCTATCCTGTGTGATACTGACTGCTGAGCTGTGTATCTAATCCTCTCCTGTGTGTTACTGTCTGCTGAGCCGTGTATCTAATCCTCTCCTGTGTGATACTGATTGCTGAGCCGTGTATCTAATCCTTTCCTGTGTGATACTGATTGCTGAGCCGTGTATCTAATCCTCTCCTGTGTTATACTGACTGCTGAGCCGTGTATCTAACCCTATCCTGTGTGATACTGACTGCTGAGCCGTGTATCTAATCCTGTCCTGTGTGATACTGACTGCTGAGCCGTGTATCTAATCCTCTCCTGTGTGATACTGACTGCTGAGCCGTGTATCTAATCCTCTCCTGTGTGATACTGATTGCTGAGCCGTGTATCTAATCCTATCCTATGTGATACTGACAGCTGAGCCGTGTATCTAATCCTATCCTGTGTGATACTGACAGCTGAGCCGTGTATCTAATCCTCTCCTGTGTGATACTGACGGCTGAGCCGTGTATCTAATCCTATCCTGTGTGATACTGTCTGCTGAGCCGTGTATCTAATCCTATGCTGTGTTATACTGACTACTGAGCCATGTATCTAATCCTATCCTGTGTGATACTGACAGCTGAGCCGTGTATCTAATCCTATCCTGTGTGATACTGACTGCTGAGCCGTGTATCTAATCCTCTCCTGTGTGATACTGACTGCTGAGCCGTGTATCTAATCCTCTCCTGTGTGATACTGACGGCTGAGCCGTGTATCTAATCCTCTCCTGTGTGATACTGATTGCTGAGCCGTGTATCTAATCCTATCCTGTGTGATACTGACAGCTGAGCCGTGTATCTAATCATATCCTGTGTGATACTGTTTGCTGAGCCGTGTATCTAATCCTATCCTGTGTGATACTGACAGCTGAGCCGTGTATCTAATCCTATCCTGTGTGATACTGATTGCTGAGCCGTGTATCTAATCCTATCCTGTGTGATACTGTCTGCTGAGCCGTGTATCTAATCCTATGCTGTGTTATACTGACTGCTGAGCCATGTATCTAATCCTATCCTGTGTGATACTGACTGCTGAGCCGTGTATCTAATCCTATGCTGTGTGATACTGTCTGCTGAGCCGTGTATCTAATCCTATGCTGTGTTATACTGACTGCTGAGCCATGTATCTAATCCTATCCTGTGTGATACTGACTGCTGAGCCGTGTATCTAATCCTATGCTGTGTTATACTGACTGCTGAGCCGTGTATCTAATCCTATCCTGTGTGATACTGACTGCTGAGCCGTGTATCTATTCCTGTCCTGTGTGATACTGACTGCTGAGCCGTGTATCTAATCTTATGCTGTGTTATATTGACTGCTGAGCCGTGTATCTAATCCTATCCTGTGTGATACTGACTGCTGAGCCGTGTATCTAATCCTATCCTGTGTGATACTGACTGCTGAGCCGTGTATCTAATCCTATGCTGTGTTATACTGACTGCTGAGCCGTGTATCTAATCCTCTCCTGTGTGATACTTACTGCTGAGTCGTGTATCTAATCCTCTCTTGTGTGATACTGACTGCTGAGCCGTGTATCTAATCTTATCCTGTGTGATACTGACTGCTGAGCCGTGTATCTAATCCTGTCCTGTGTGATACTGACTGATGAGCAGTGTATCTAATCCTATGCTGTGTTATACTGACTGCTGAGCCGTGTATCTAATCCTATGCTGTGTTATACTGACTGCTGAGCCGTGTATCTAATCCTATCCTGTGTGATACTGACTGCTGAGCCGTGTATCTAATCTTATCCTGTGTGATACTGACTGCTGAGCCTTGTATCTAATCCTATGCTGTGTTATACTGATTGCTGAGCCGTGTATCTAATCCTATCCTGTGTGATACTGATTGCTGAGCTGTGTATCTAATCCTCTCCTGTGTGATACTGATTGCTGAGCCGTGTATCTAATCCTCTCCTGTGTGATACTGTCTGCTGAGCCATGTATCTAATCCTATCCTGTGTGATACTGACAGCTGAGCCGTGTATCTAATCCTATCCTGTGTGATACTGATTGCTGAGCCGTGTATCTAATCCTATCCTGTGTGATACTGACAGCTGAGCCGTGTATCTAATCCTATCCTGTGTGATACAGACTGCTGAGCCGTGTATCTAATCCTATCCTGTGTGATACAGACTGCTGAGCCGTGTATCTAATCCTATCCTGTGTGTTACTGACTGCTGAGCCGTGTATCTAATCCTATCCTGTGTGATACTGTCTGCTGAGCCGTGTATCTAATCCTATCCTGTTTGATACTGATTGCTGAGCCATGTATCTAATCCTCTCCTGTGTGATACTGACTGCTGAGCCGTGTATCTAATCCTATCCTGTGTGATACTGACTGCTGAGCCGTGTATCTAATCCTATGCTGTGTTATACTGACTGCTGAGCCGTGTATCTAATCCTATCCTGTGTGATACTGACTGCTGAGCCGTGTATCTAATCCTATCCTGTGTGATACTGACTGCTGAGCCGTGTATCTAATCTTATGCTGTGTTATACTGACTGCTGAGCCGTGTATCTAATCCTATCCTGTGTGATACTGACTGCTGAGCCGTGTATCTAATCCTATCCTGTGTGATACTGACTGCTGAGCCGTGTATCTAATCCTATGCTGTGTTATACTGACTGCTGAGCCGTGTATCTAATTCTCTCCTGTGTGATACTTACTGCTGAGTCGTGTATCTAATCCTCTCTTGTGTGATACTGACTGCTGAGCCGTGTATCTAATCTTATCCTGTGTGATACTGACTGCTGAGCCGTGTATCTAATCCTGTCCTGTGTGATACTGACTGATGAGCAGTGTATCTAATCCTATGCTGTGTTATACTGACTGCTGAGCCGTGTATCTAATCCTATGCTGTGTTATACTGACTGCTGAGCCGTGTATCTAATCCTATCCTATGTGATACTGACTGCTGAGCCGTGTATCTAATCCTATCCTGTGTGATACTGACTGCTGAGCCGTGTATCTAATCCTATGCTGTGTTATACTGATTGCTGAGCCGTGTATCTAATCCTATCCTGTGTGATACTGATTGCTGAGCTGTGTATCTAATCCTCTCCTGTGTGATACTGATTGCTGAGCCGTGTATCTAATCCTCTCCTGTGTGATACTGTCTGCTGAGCTGTGTATCTAATCCTATCCTGTGTAATACTGACAGCTGAGCCGTGTATCTAATCCTATCCTGTGTGATACTGATTGCTGAGCCGTGTATCTAATCCTATCCTGTGTGATACTGACAGCTGAGCCGTGTATCTAATCCTATCCTGTGTGATACTGACTGCTGAGCCGTGTATCTAATCCTATCCTGTGTGATACTGACTGCTGAGCCGTGTATCTAATCCTATCCTGTGTGATACTGTCTGCTGAGCCGTGTATCTAATCCTATCCTGTGTGATACTGACTGCTGAGCCGTGTATCTAATCCTATCCTGTGTGATACTGTCTGCTGAGCCATGTATCTAATCCTCTCCTGTGTGATACTGACTGCTGAGCCGTGTATCTAATCCTATCCTGTGTGATACTGACTGCTGAGCCGTGTATCTAATCCTATGCTGTGTTATACTGACTGCTGAGCCATGTATCTAATCCTCTCCTGTGTGATACTGACTGCTGAGCCGTGTATCTAATCCTATGCTGTGTTATACTGACTGCTAAGCCATGTATCTAATCCTATCCTGTGTGATACTGACTGCTGAGCCGTGTATCTAATCCTATCCTGTGTGATACTGACTGCTGAGCCGTGTATCTAATCCTATGCTGTGTTATACTGACTGCTGAGCCGTGTATCTAATCCTATCCTGTGTGATACTGACTGCTGAGCCATGTATCTAATCCTCTCCTGTGTGATACTGACTGCTGAGCCGTGTATCTAATCCTGTGCTGTGTTATACTGACTGCTGAGCCGTGTATCTAATCCTATCCTGTGTGATACTGACTGCTGAGCCGTGTATCTAATCCTATCCTGTGTGATACTGCCTGCTGAGCCGTGTATCTAATCCTATGCTGTGTTATACTGACTGCTGAGCTGTGTATCTAATCCTATCCTGTGTGATACTGACTGCTGAGCCGTGTATCTAATCCTATCCTGTGTGATACTGACTGCTGAGCCGTGTATCTAATCCTCTCCTGTGTGATACTGACTGCTGAGCCGTGTATCTAATCCTATCCTGTGTGATACTGACTGCTGAGCCGTGTATCTAATCCTATCCTGTGTGATACTGACTGCTGAGCCGTGTATCTAATCCTATCCTGTGTGATACTGACTGCTGAGCCGTGTATCTAATCCTATCCTGTGTAATCCTTTTGCACACACTAAGAAGGGGCGGGTATTAGTGACATCACACACATGTGATCAGACCCCGCCCACTTTTACTACAGCAGTAATGTGATCTAGCACTACACTAGATTTTCTTCCCAATTTCAGCAGCTGCTCCCCCTAGTGTTTAAAAATTGGAAATACCAAAACTTTTTAAATAATTTGTCACATTTTACATCGTTAGAAAAAACTTTCACATATAGTTTATATAGTTAAAAAAAATAATAAAAGATATTAATACCTTACATTTATTCAAGTGTTGAAAGAAAAAATCCTTGTGCTGGCTCTTCACATGGATAATGCAGTGAATAGACAGCAGAACGTCCCGGGGTTTTTGCTTTCTGGGAGTTTTGCTGACTCTGGATTTCTGCTTTTTCGGACGTTCATAGACATTACCATAGATGCAAATATGCATGGGAAATAAACCGGGGAAAAAGAGAATTCCTGAGGATTAATGCACGCCTGCTTCATGTGATACCACTGTAAAGTGCTGATAATTTTTGGGAAATCTGTTGCAAACTTTCCTGTATGATCTCTGTGATTGAAGAATGTTATGATTTATTTGTAGATTTTCACCTAATATAAATCCTCTGCATAGAAAACATTCTAACTACCACTAGAGAGAGCTCAATGCATGCTATTTACACTCTGGCCACTAGAGGGAGCTCAGTGCATGCTGTTTACACTCTAACTGACCACTAGAGGGAGCTCAGTGCATGCTCTTTACACTCTGACCACTAGAGGGAGCTCAGTGAATGCTGTTTACACTCTATATGTGGCCACTAGAGGGTGCTCAGAGCATGCTGTTTATACTCTGACCATTAGAGTGAGCTCAGTGCATGCTGTTTATACTCTGACCACTTGCGGGAGCTCAATGCATGCTGTTTACCCTCTAACTGGCCACTAGAGGGAGCTCAGTTCAGGCTGTTTACACTCTATCTGACCATTAGAGTGAGCTCAGTGCATGCTGTTTACACTCTGACAACTAGAGAGAGCTCAATGCATGCTATTTACACTCTGGCCACTAGAGGGAGCTCAGTGCATGCTATTTACACTCTGGCCACTAGAGGGAACTCAGTGCATGCTGTTTACACTCTAACTGACCACTAGAGGGAGCTCAGTGCATGCTGTTTACACTCTAACTGACCACTAGAGGGAGCTCAGTGCATGCTGTTTACACTCTATCTTACCATTAGAGTGAGCTCAGTGCATGCTGTTTATACTCTGACCACTAGCGGGAGCTCAATGCATGCTGTTTATCCTCTAACTGGCCACTAAAGGGAGCTCAGTTCAGGCTGTTTACATTCTAACTGACCACTAGAGGGAGCTCAGTGCAGGCTGTTTACACTCTGAGCACTAGAGGGAGCTGAGTTCAGGCTGTTTACATTCTATCTGACCACTAGAGGGAGTTCAGTGCATGCTATTTACACTCTGACCACTAGAGGGAGCTCAGTGCATGCTGTTTACACTCTGACCACTACAGGGAGCTCAGTGCATGCTGTTTACACTCTGATCACTAGAGGGAGCTCAGTGCATGCTGTTTACACTCTAACTGACCACTAGAGGGAGCTCAGTGCATGCTGTTTACACTCTAACTGACCACTAGAGGGAGCTCAGTGCATGCTGTTTACACTCTATCTGACCATTAGAGTGAGCTCAGTGCATGCTGTTTATACTCTGACCACTAGCGGGAGCTCAATGCACGCTGTTTACCCTCTAACTGGCCACTAGAGAGAGCTCAGTTCAGGCTGTTTACATTCTAACTGACCACTAGAGGGAGCTCAGTGCAGGCTGTTTACACTCTATATCTGGCCACTAGAGGGAGCTCAGAGCTTGCTGTTTATACTCTGACCACTAGAGGGAGCTCAGTTCAGGCTGTTTACATTCTATCTGACCACTAGAGGGAGTTCAGTGCATGCTGTTTACACTCTGACCACTAGAGGGAGCTCAGTGCATGCTGTTTACACTCTAACTGACCACTAGAGGGAGCACAGTGCATGCTGTTTACACTCTGGCCACTAGAGGGAGCTCAGTGCAGGCTGTTTACACTCTATATGTAGCCACTAGAGAGAGGTTAGAGCATGCTGTTTACACTCTGGCCACTAGAAGGAGCTCAGTGCATGCTATTTACTCTCTGGCCACTAGAGGGAGCTCAGTGCATGCTATTTTCACCCTAGTAACTAGAGGGAGCTCAGTGCATGCTATTTACACTCTTGCCACTAGAGGGAGCTCAGTGCATGCTATTTTCACCCTAGTAACTAGAGGGAGCTCAGTGCATGCTATTTACACTCTTGCCACTAGAGGGAGCTCAGTGCAGGCTGTTTACACTCTAGAAGTGGTGAGTTCTCCTTCAATGGAAGTCTTCAAACAGAGGCTGGACAGACATCTAACTGGGATGATTTAGCGAATCCTGCTTTGAGCAGGGGGTTGGACCAGATGGCCCAGGAGGTCCCTTCCAACTCTACGATTCTATGATTCTATGATTCTATGATATGTGGCCACTAGAGAGAGGTTAGAGCATGCTGTTTACACTCTGGCCACTAGAAGGAGCTCAGTGCATGCTATTTACTCTCTGGCCACTAGAGGGAGCTCAGTGCATGCTATTTTCACCCTAGTAACTAGAGGGAGCTCAGTGCATGCTATTTACACTCTTGCCACTAGAGGGAGCTCAGTGCATGCTATTTTCACCCTAGTAACTAGAGGGAGCTCAGTGCATGCTATTTACACTCTTGCCACTAGAGGGAGCACAGTGCATGCTATTTTACACTCTAAGCAGTCTGCAAAGAGCTCCCTCTCGTGGCGGCTGCAGATAAATAGAAATATACTATCTAACTTTTGTCTGCGAAGGTGATTTAGTGCTCCATAGAAGAAAAGCAGGACTTTGACCTCTAGAAAGATAATCCAGGACATCCATAGGCACAAAAGATTGTTGAGAATGGACAATTCCTTTAAGAACAAATCCCTCCCATACTGCTTCTTAATGAGTGAAGATCAACTCCTTCCAAGTAGTAAAGAGATTAAAATCCTCAAAACAATATACACAGTCAAATATATATTTATAGTCACCGCTGAACCATCAAAGAGATCAATGAAAATGAACAGCAGAAAACTTTTTTTTATCCATCTCTGATGCTTTGTTTCCTCCATGCTTTATACTGCTGCACTTACTATTACAATTCTGTGTATCAGCACAAGCTCCTGATGAAGCTACGGAACCTCTGACCAACGATATCACAATCCGATCAGTAAAGAAAGAAGAAGCAGAAAGGACCAAGTCACACATTATGTCACTGTGTCCAGAGAATAGGTGGCGCCCCCGCAGGACTAGAAGAGGGGAGCGGGCTCCTTATCGCTCACCATGTGGCAGTAATTATACAGCAACGCATCATAATCTGCATTACTGGAAGAGCGAGTATATGGGGAATATGGAGATTTCATAACCTCCAAGGCGATGAAATATTTACTGTAATTAATCAGCAAAAATAAAGACAAAATGTCATTACAAAAAGCAGAGCGAAAACAAAACCAATGTTATATATATACAGTGGGGGAAAATGTATTTAGTCAGCCACCGATGTGCAAGTTCTCCCACTTAAAAAGATGAGAAAGGCCTGTAATTGACATCATAGGTAGACCACAAGTATGAGAGTCACAATGAGAAAACAAATCCAGAAAATCACCTTGTCTGATTTGGCAAGATTTATTTTGCAAATTATGGTGGAAAATAAGTATTTAGTCACCTAAAACATGAAAGATTTCTGGCTCTCAAAGACCTGTAACTTCTTCTTTAAGAGGCTCCTCTGTTCTCCAGAATATAACTACTATAATACTGCTCCTATGTACAAGAATATAGCTACTATAATACTACCCCTATGTACAAGAATATAACTACTATAATACTGCCCCTATGTGCAAGAATATAACTACTATAATACTGCCCCTATGTACAAGAATATAACTACTATAATACTGCCCCTATATACAAGAATATAACTACTATAATACTGCTCCTATGTACAAGAATATAACTACTATAATACTGCCCCTATGTACAAGAATATAACTATTATAATACTACCCCTATGTACAAGAATATAACTACTATAATACTGCCCCTATGTACAAGAATATAACTACTATAATACTGCCCCCTATGTACATGAATATAACTACTATAATACTGCTCCTATGTACAAGAATATAACTACTATAATACTGCTCCTATGTACAAGAATATAACTACTATAATACTGCTCCTATGTACAAGAATATAACTACTATAATACTGCTCCTATATACAAGAATATAACTACTCTAATACTGCCCCTATGTACAAGAATATAACTACTATAATACTGCTCCTATGTACAAGAATATAACTACTATAATACTGCTCCTATGTACAAGAATATAACTACTATAATACTGCCCCCCTATGTACAAGAATATAACTACTATAATACTGTCCGCTATGTACAAGAATATAACTACTATAATACTGCTCCTATATACAAGATCATAACTACTATAATACTGCTCCTATGTACAAGAATATAACTACTATAATACTGTCCACTACGTACAAGAATATAACTACTATAATACTGCTCCTATGTACAAGAATATAACTACTATAATACTGCTCCTATATACAAGATCACAACTACTATAATACTGCTCCCTAAGTACAAGAATATAACTACTATAATACTGTCCGCTATGTACAAGAATGTAACTACTATAATACTGCTCCTATGTACAAGAATATAACTACTATAATACTGTCCGCTATGTACAAGAATATAACTACTATAATACTGCTCCTATGTACAAGAATATAACTACTATAATACTGCTCCTATGTACAAGAATATAACTACTATAATACTGTCCGCTATGTACAAGAATATAGCTACTATAATACTGCCCCTATATACAAGATCAAAACTACTATAATACTGCTCCAATGTACAAGAATATAACTACTATAATACTGTCCACTACTTACAAGAATATAACTACTATAATACTGCTCCTATGTACAAGAATATAACTACTATAATACTGCTCCTATGTACAAGAATATAACTACTATAATACTGTCCACTACGTACAAGAATATAACTACTATAATACTGCTCCTACGTACAAGAATATAACTACTATAATACTGCTCCTATATACAAGAATATAACTACTATAATACTACCTCCAATGTACAAGAATATAACTGCTATAATACTGCCCCTATGTACAAGAATATAACTGCTATACTGCTCCTATGTACAAGAATATAACCACTATAATACTGCCCCTCTGTACAAGAATATAACTACTATAATACTGCCCCTATGTACAAGAATATAACTACTATAATACTGCCCCCTATGTACAAGAATATAACTACTATAATACTGTCCCCTATATACAAGAATATAACTACTATAATACTGTTCCTATGTACAAGAATATAACTACTATAATACTGCCCCTATGTACAAGAATATAACTACTATAATACTGTCCCCTATATACAAGAATATAACCACTATAATACTGCCCCTCTGTACAAGAATATAACTACTATAATACTGCCCCTATGTACAAGAATATAACTACTATAATACTGCCCCTATGTACAAGAATATAACTACTATAATACTGTCCCCTATATACAAGAATATAACTACTATAATACTGCCCCCTATGTACAAGAATATTACTGTAATACTGCCCCCTATGTACAAGAATATAACTACTATAATACTGCCCCCTATGTACAAGAATATAACTACTATAATACTGCTCCTATGTACAAGAATATAACTACTATAATACTGCTCCTATGTACAAGAATATAACTACTATAATACTGCTCCTATGTACAAGAATATAACTACTATAATACTGCCTCCTATGTACAAGAATATAACTACTATAATACTGCTCCTATGTACAAGAATATAACTACTATAATACTGCCCCCTATGTACAAGAATATAACTACTATAATACTGCCCCTATGTACAAGAATATAACTACTATAATACTGCCCCTATGTACAAGAATAGAACTACTATAATACTGCCCCCTATATAGAAGAATATGTTTATTTGACTTCCACTACTCTCCCTCTTTCTAGTAAAGTGGAATTTTGTTCCACGGCACACAGCAAAACAAACTGTAAGTTGGTCCTACACCTTTATAAACCTTTCCTACAATAGAGCAGATAGGCTTTGGGTCCGCTTTGGCACCAGGGTCTGGTTTGCCAGTGTAGTCACCTCCTGTGTGTGGTAGCCACCTTGTCTTACTAAACATGGATTCAGTATGCTGATTCTGCTGATGGTTGGACGTTTAAGAGGTTGCACCCAGAGCTAATAATCATGGCATTTGCTGTGGCTTAGTAGGACTACCCAACGGACAAGGGACAATGGTTCCTGCCCTTTCCGATAAGAATGATTGGAGGTTCATAGAAGAGGACGAGACTCAGAGTTGGACAGATTCCATAGATATGATTTCTATCTTCCCCCTTTGTCTACATAAAGTGCTGGAGCTACAATCACCCACCGGCCGGGGTCGTAGATGAGCCATCCTGCACCGTACATGGTCCCATGGTGGCAGCATTAGTAAATGTTCCCACACACTTACTCTTGGCTCATGTTATGCACCATAATTTCTTCCATTTATTACTTAAATAGCCAAAAAAGAAAAAGTCTGTGCACAACATGGAAAAGGCGGATCTGATCCCTGGGCCGGGATCCAAGCCACAGTCCTGCACACTAAAACAAACAGCCTAATAGAGAGCAGAGCCGCGTTCTCCGGTCCTCAGCGAGCATGTGCCGCTCACACGTGGGCGCGGAGCTGCTGTTTATGGCAAATTAATGGTGATCATAGAATATTTATATAGAAATCCGGCAAACCACCTAGAAACATCGTAGAAGAAAGTAACAAGTAACATGTGCTGCATATAAAAATGCCATTAATGGGAGATTTCCGTAATAATGTGTCAATCGGAAGAATGAAGAATGAGGTCCCAGAGATCAAAGCCTGATAGAAGAAAATACACAGGAATGGAGAGTCTCGATGCTTTTTTTGTATTTATTTATATTTTGCGTTTATTATTAAGAAAAATATTGGGGTGACGATACAGGAAAAATAGGCACAGGCACAACGGTCACTAAGGCTTCAGATCCCCGGGCACTATGCTAAGGGTGCGCGCCTGCTCTCTCCTTCTGAAAGTGGTCGCTTGCGCAGTACTAAAGTGTCCTCAGCCAGTGACTGGGAGACACTTATTATTTAAGGCACCTCCACCTGCATGTCGGTGGCTGTGCAACATTATTAGTTTGTTCCCAACATGCTTATTAGTTCTCAGGTCCCTGTCCGTTAGATCCCACTAGTCCGGCTAGTGTGTGTCCATCCCTAAATACGCTGACAACTCTGGCCGTATCCGCACCTACCCAAGCTAAGCTACAACCACCTCAGCCATAATCCATCAGCCTGCCAACTATGTGCCAGGTTCAGGACCCCATCTGTCGGCTTTTACTCCTTTATGGTGGTACATGCTACACATTGAACTTCTGGCTCATCCGTTTATCTCAGATCAGGCCAAAGTGGCTTTGATCATGTTCCATCTCACAGGTGAAGCTCTGGGGTGGCTCAATCCTCTATGGGAGAAAGGGGATCCTTCTTGTATCAATTCTCCAGTCCTTTCTTGAAGCCTTCTGTAAGTTCTGTAAGGTCTTCGATGAGGCCGGTCTTGCGTCCTCTGTGGCATCTTCTTGTTAGGAATCTGGGTTCTATGATGCCTATGCGGGAATCCAGATTCTTACATTTGTCTCCAGAGGCTAAGTCCTTTTTTCCGGCTTCTGAGCATGGCCACGGGACGAGCTCCCATTGGAGTTCAGGAGTCAGGTGCTCAGGTCCTGCTCCTGATTCCATTGGCTTAGCTCAGGGCTCTGGAGATTTCCGGCAGGTCCCGTACGCTATAAAAAGTGTGCATGGCTGTCCTGCCATGCGCTAGTATTTTCATACTGCTGCTGTGTGAATGGTGACGGATGCTTGGATTGGTGACTGACTCATTAAGAAACCCCTGCCCTCTGATAATACGTCTGTGTGTGTGAGTGGTTTTCAGTCAGCTCCTGCGCTAGCGCCGGCGCGCACAAGCTCCATCTTTCCAGCAGCTTAGCGTCCTGCATCGCGCTTGCGATATTTGCGGTTGCAGCCTTCCAGGCGTGCGCAGTTGCGACGCCGAGCACACGTGTACACGGTAAGTCCGCTCGGTTGTAGTGACTATCCTTAACTACTCCGGTTTCCGGCTACCGCACGTGTGCCGCTGAGATCCTGTGCTGTTAACAGGCTCAGCGACACTATTTTGTGTTATTTTTCCCTGCAGCTCTGTGTGCTTTAGCAGGGCTTGCCTTATTGCATCTGGGTGAGTTAGAACCCTGTGCATATTAGTGCGCTGCCTCTCCCAGCAGCGATTTTGCCATCCTCCGCACGGTGGACCCCGAGTGGCGAAGGCACTTTAATTATTTTTTTTAGTGCCTTCCGCCACTCCTAACATAATACTAGCGCCAGGGTCTGGCTGGAGATGGCAGATCAGCAGCAACTGTTGCAATGCGTGCGACAGCTCGAGTCTCGTTTGGCTACACTTGAGCGAGCTCTCGCAGCTTCGCAGGCCACAGATGCTGCTGTCCAAGCACTCACGGACGCGGTTGGGCGTATGTCCATGTCCGCTCTTGCGCCGACAGTTACCCGCCTCCCGTTACTCGAAAAATATTCTGGGGATGGCGCCTCCTGTAGAGGTTTTATCAGCCAGAGCTTGATCCACCTGGAGCTGCTGGCTGCACAATTCCCTACAGAACGGGCCAAGGTGGCCTTTATTATATCCCTACTGTCGGGCAAGGCGTTGGAATGGGCTGCGCCACTATGGGAGCGTGGTGACCCGGATATCCGGACCGCAGCTAATCTGCTAACTGCTATCAGGCAGGTGTTTCTCGGTCCATGGGATACACACGATACCTCTCTCCAACTGCTTGCACAAAATAAAGAAGGATTTTTCCAGCGTCTCCAGGAGCAATTATTATTTTATCTCCTGGAGACACTGAAAAAATCCTTCTTTATTTTGTGCATGCACTATACACCCGGGTCAGGGTGTTTCCGTGCGTCGGAGGTGTGATAAGGAGTGAAGAGGGGTGAGCTGAATACTTCTTGTTTGTGCATCTCTCCAACTGCTCTCCTTGTCCCTAGGATCACTCTCGGTCAGTCAATACGCCGTCCGTTTTCGGACACTGGCGTCCGAGTTGGAGTGGTCCGACAAGGCTCTGATTCCTGTCTTCTGGAAGGGATTAGCGGAGCATGTAAAGGATGCTCTCTCCACGAGAGAAATTCCTACCAGTCTCGAGGAGTTAATATCAATCTCCTCGTGGATTGACCTCCGTTTTTTGGAGCGAGCTCACTCCAAACGGAGAGGTACTCCGGCTCCCAAATTTTTTGAGCCTCTGGATCTGCCCGAGCCAGAGGTTCCGCCACCCGAGCCCATGGAAGTGTCTTGCGCCATTTCTGAGACATGTCCGGCTCAAGAGTCCATATGCGGTTGTCATCATCTACCCGCTGCTTCTCTGGAAGACAGCTCCCCGCAGTGGTCTGACTATGAGTTGGTAGGCGAGGCTTTTGTCCCTCCTTGCCAGCGGTCTAAAGTCCTCGCGTGGGCACACGCGCCCAATGCGGACGACCATCGTGGCTATATGCAGACCACGAAGTCTCTGGCCGGTTCGTATTGGTGGCCGCACAGGGCTCGGACGTAAAAAAGTTCATTCGGGCATGC